>NW_019943010.1:205930-252186 GCF_002910315.2 Salvelinus sp. IW2-2015 | reverse complement strand
TGCAGCTCAGCTTGTCTCCTGTCGGTATACTAAGTGTAGTTCAAGTAATACCATTCCCTGCAAGCCTCCCAGCTGTTCTCCTGTAGGGTAACCTAACTAACAGTGTGTTCAAAGTAATACCATTCCCCTGAGCCTCCCCAGCGGTCTCCCTGTAGCGTAACTAAAACATAACAGTATGTAGTTTCATAATACATCCCTGTGCAGCCTCCAGCGGTCTCCTGTAGAATAACTACGCTAACAGTGTAGTTCAGTATACCATTCCCTGCAGCCTCCCCAGCGTCTCCCTGTTAGTAATAACTAACAGATAACAGTGTATGTTCAGTAATAACGAGTTTCCCTCGCAGCCTCCCAGCGTGCTCCCTGTAGGTAACTAACTAACAGACTAACAGTGTAAGTTTCAGTAATTACCATTTCCCTCGCAGCCTCCCACGGTCTCCTGTAAGTAACTACTAACAGTGTAGTTCAGTAATACCATTCCCCTGCAGCTCCAGCGTGTCTCCCTGTAGGTAACTAACTAACAGACTAACAGTGTAGTTCAGTAATACCATTCCCCTGCAGCCTCCCAGCGGTCTCCCTGTAGGTAACTAACAGGACTAACAGTGTAGTTCAGTAATACCATTCCGTGCAGCCTCCCAGCGGTCCTCCTGTAGGTAAGCTAACTAACAGTGTAGTTCAGTTAATACATTCCCTGCAGGCCTCCCAGCGGTCTCCCTGTAGGTAACTAACTGCTATGTTCACCATCAGGAAAAGAAGCTGCAACTGCCCATAAGATTACGACATTCATTACGTTCTCTGATATGCATGTTGAATAACGGAAGGCTTATATGTGTGTAGAGCATGTGAATACATACACACACACACACACACACACACACACACACACACACAGCTGGGGTTCTGAAAATGACAGCCCCCCCTTGCATAATCACACATTCAACAAACACAACACACTGGCTATGAGCAGCTCTCTGTTCTGATCTCTGACCGGTCTCGTGTTAGACTGGACTGAAGAATATAGAAAAGATAACAATATGAAGAGACAGAGAGGAGGAGGAAGAAAGGAGACAGACAGAGACACAGAGACAGAGTTATGTAATCTAATGGCTGAGGGAGGGAGAGGAAGACAAAGTGAGAGAGAGTTGATACGAGAGAATGAGACAGAATGACTTCCAATAAGAGATCACACTGCACTCCTCCCTGAGCTGGGAGAACAGTGACAAGAGAGGCAGGAGGAAGGAGGAGGAGAGGATGGAGAGATGTGAACAGGAGAGCTGATAAGAAACAATTAACTCAGTCTGTCTCAACACTGGAAGGTTGTGTCTTATGGATACAGCTATCACCTGATGAGAGTGTGTGTGTGTCGTCTCCTACCTGACTTGGGGGATGCTTCCAGAGACGCTGAGGGCACACACCATCTTGGCGGTCTCCCAGGGATACAGAGTGGTGGTGTCAGAGCGGATGGCCACAGCGAACGAGGGGCCTACAGGAAGGAACACACAGAGGTTAGAGGTCAGGGGTTACATTCACTGTGTTTACACCCCTAACACTGGTCCTTCGCCAGGTTTTTCAAAGGTGCTCATCCAAACAGCTCCTCTCAGCTCACTGAGCCAGTCAGAGTGTGTGTGTGTGTGTGTGTGTGTGTGTGTGTGTGTGTGTGTGTGTGTGTGTGTGTGTGTGTGTGTATATATAAGCACCTACAGAGGGACACAGTATGGTGTCTCCTCTAACACATGTTCAACACACACGAGAAAGAGAGCCAGTGATACGGATCATTGCGGCTTCTAACTGATTTTTCCAGGAGAGGTTGGTTATGGGGTGCCGCTTTGAAGCTTCCTCCCCACAGAGAGGAAGGGCTGCAGGTAGCCTAGCGGTTAGGAGCGTTGGACCTGTAACCAAATGGTTGCTGGTTCGAATCCCCGAGCCGACTAGGTGAAACATCTGCTGATGTGCCCTTGAGCAAGGCATTTCACTATATTTGCTCCTCTAAGACGCTCTGTATCAGAGCGTCTGCTAAATGACTCAAATTTAAGAGAGTGTGTGTCTTTCCACAGTGAGAGCGATGTAGAGAAAGAGTGCTCAAGGGGTCTACCGCCCCAGAGACAGTAGTAGAGGTTTCAGTAACTAGTTACACCTCTCTCCCACGAACATCAAACACAGCCAACTAGGCCAATGCAGGGAATGCGTGAGAGTGTATTTAGAGTTCGTGTGCGAGAGAGTGTATTTAGAGTTCGTGTGCGAGAGAGTATATTTAGAGTTCGTGTGCGAGAGAGTATATTTAGGGTTCATGTGAGAGAGTAGATTTAGAGTTCGTGTGCGAGAGAGTATTTAGGGTTCATGTGAGAGTAGATTTAGGGTTCATGTGAGAGAGTAGATTTAGGGTTCATGTGAGAGAGTATATTTAGGGTTCATGTGAGAGAGTATATTTAGGGTTCATGTGAGAGAGTATATTTAGGGTTCATGTGAGAGAGTATATTTAGGGTTCATGTGAGAGAGTATATTTAGGGTTCATGTGAGAGAGTATATTTAGGGTTCATGTGAGAGAGTATATTTGGGTTCATGTGAGAGAGTATATTTAGAGTTCATGTGAGAAAGTATATTTAGGGTTCATGTGAGAAAGTATATTTAGGGTTCATGTGAGAGAGTATATTTAGAGTTCATGTGAGAGAGTATATTTAGAGTTCATGTGAGAAAGTATATTTAGGGTTCATGTGAGAGAGTATATTTAGGGTTCATGTGAGAGTATATTTAGGGTTCATGTGAGAGCTTCAGTAAAAGTCTAATGGGTATAGACTCAGTAGGACACAGAAGATATTACTATGTAACTCAGTGGTGGTCAGGGTGTGTGTTCTATCCTCGTACCAGTCTCCTGGAAGTTGATCTGGACCTTGTTGGACTTGGCGCTGACAGCTTTGGTCCAGGCCTGGCCTGGTTGTTTGGTCCAGGCGGTGATGTCACACCAGTAGAAGCCCCTGTCAGCCTGCTGCACTCCGGCCAGACGGAAGCGGAACTCAGCCGGACCCGTCTTAGTCAGAACCAGGCTGTCCCTGGAAGCCAGAACCCAGTTTAGTTTCAACATAGCTCACTAGTAATAACACCACAACTTCATTCATCTTATGATACATACTGCTCAGTACTGTGTGTGTTTGTGTGTGTGTGTGTGTTTACCTGCGGTTAGGGTCTGTAGCCCCTCCATGTTGTAGTACAGAGTCAGGACTGAGAGAGATGACGGTTCTGGTGGCAGAGTCCACGCTCTCCTGAGTCTGCACCAGCACAGAGTAGCCCGGGTCCTGCAAGTGCACATGGGATATGGTACAGCTCATCTCAAAGGTGGATCCGCCGGCCACTGCCTCACGCACACGCTGCGCCACGGCGGTTAGAGACGGACCTAGAGGGAGACAAATCAATCAATCAATTAATACATCAATCAGTGAGTCAGTCAATCACCATAACGTTCATCCTTATGACTTAGAAAGCTGCCTGGAGCGCAACCTAAATCAAGGACCATGAGAGCAACTGGGATTTGTGCGATAGTGTGAGCCGGGTACCGAGGTAATGGCAAGGGAAGCAGTGCAATCAATCAAGCTAGAGCCTGAGGCTAGTAGAGTGGTAGGGAGTAACCAGGACTACAGACAGACAGTAAACAGTCAGACACTCCGCAACCACAGCTACTGTAACATAACAACCAGCTGTCAGTAGTAACCACAGGGACTGAGCGGACAGACCATCAGTAGGAAAGTCCGGACTTCATGAATGGACAAAGACACTGACTGAGCTCTGCAGAGAGAGATGGACTGAGAGAGTGAGACGAAGAGGGAGGGAGAGATTGAGAGATGAACAGAGAGAGAAGGGGAATCCCAGAGTTGCTGGCAGGAAACAGAGGAAGACAGTCAGAACTAGAAGAGGGAGAAAAATAAAAACTCCCTATTGTATATCCTCATCTTATCGCTATTCAGTAGCTATTACACTAGATCGCCATCATCTAACCAGCCTTACGGGGTTCACAGAGTTCAGTTTGTGTGTGTGTGAGAATGTGGAAGCCGAAGGGCAACTGTTGAGAACTATTTAGACTCAAATCAGCAGTGGAAACTAGGACTCATAGCTGTCACTCAGGGAAGCTGTCTAGGTCCCTTACTTTATTCAATCTTTACTAATGTCATGCCACCTGCTTTGAATACATGACTCAACACTATACACGTCAGCAGCTACTACAGCGACTGAAATCACTGCAACACTTAACAAAAAGCTGCAGTTAGTTTCAGAGTGGGTGGCAAGGAATAAGCTAGTCCCAAATACAATGCTTTTAGTTTTAGAAATATTTAGGACAAATCATTCACTAAACCCTAAAACCTCAACTAAATTTTGTAAGAAATAATGTGGAAATTGAGCAAGTTGAGGTGACTGAACTGCTTGGAGTAACCATGGATTGTAAACTGTCATGGTCAAAACATATTGATACAACAGTAGCTAAGATGTGGAGAAGTCTGTCCATAATAAAGCGTTGCTCTGCCTTAACAACACTATCAACAAGGCAGGTCCTACAGGCCCTGGTTTTGTCGCACGTGGACTACTGTTCAGTAGTGTGGTCAGGTGCCACAATTGGCTCAGAACAGGGCAGCACAGCTGGCCTTTGGATGTACACAGATAGCTAACATTAATAATTAATAATATAATATGTCTGTTTAAACTTCTAGCACACAGCTRAGACACCCATGCATACCCCACAAGACATGCCACCAGAGGTCTCTTCACAGTCCAAGTCCAGAACAGACAACGGGAGGGGCACAGTACTACATAGAGCCATGACTACATGGAACTCTATTCCACATCAAGTAGACCACCCTCCCTATTGTATATAGTTCTGTCCTTGAGCTATTCTTGTCCTGTTTAAATGTCATGTTTCATGTTTTGTGTGGACCCCAGGAAGAGTAGCTGCTGCTTTTGCAACAGCTAATGTGATCCTCATAAAATACCAAACCCATGCAAGCAGTAAAATTTGATTTAAAAAACAGAAYAATTCACCTTATGGAACAGGGGGGACTGTGAAGCAACACAAACATAGGCACAGACACATGCATACACACGCACTATACACACACGTACACATGGATTTTGTAATGTAGATGTGGTAGTGGTGGAGTAGAGGCCTGAGGGCACACCGTGTGTTGTGAAATCTGTGAATGTATTGTAATGTTTTTAAATTTGTATAACTGCCTTTAGTTTGACACACCCCAGGAAGAGTAGCTGCTGCCTTGGCAGGAACTAATGGGGATCCATAATAAATAAAAATACTCACACGCTAAACTGACTGACACCATCTCTGGTATGTTAGAGACTGATGCATCCGTCTGTGTGTGTGTCTGTGTGTGTGTGTGTGTGTGTGTGTGTGTGTCCTAGGCTTGTGGTGTGCCATGGTACAGGCTTTCCTGTTGTCAGACATACATTGGCACCTCTCCATGCTCTGCCATGTTTGTTGAGCAGCCAACATGAAACAAGCCAAGGTTAGGTGGTAATGTTTTACATCCTCTAGCTTGGACTGCCATACAGAACACACGTCCCTTCTTACCTCAAACACATCACATAGAAAACATGAGAAAACAAATGAGCATAGCAGAAWGACAAATGTATTAAATAGCAACATTGCTATATTCAGGTGGTTTCATCAAAAGAGAAATAAAAAYGGATGGAGGAAAAAGAAGAGCGTCATCACTACTTACGTTTGGGTTCCCATCGGACGGTCAGAGGGGGGGTGAGGAACTCTGCTGCCTCCTCCATTCCACCCTGCCTAGATGGAGTCCACGCTGTCACACTGCACGCATACGCCCCCATGTCCACCTCCTGATGGTACACACACACCTTGTTAGCGGCTCTTGCTTTATTACAAACTTGTGTGTCTAACAAATGATTGTGCTTGAGGTACACACACACCTACCTGTGTGCGTAGGAAGCGGAGCTTGAATGTATCCGGCTCTACTCGGGTCAGAASGATGGCACCAGACTCCAACCTATCACGGTACAGCGTCCCAGACTTCAGGTTGCCGTGGGCATCCAGGGAACCAATAGGGAGTGTGGTCTGTGTGGTTGTTAGGCGGTCGCCGGGTGGACCAGGAAGTGGTGTGTACTCCCAGGCCACGCCCAGTCGGCCCCCTGCAAGGAAGTGGGTGATGTTGGTCACATGACACGCCAGCTCTGTGGGGTCACCTGTGACCTGCGGGGTCGACGAGGGGGTAAGGGTCACTGCGAAATTAGGCTCTGGAGGGAGGGATAGAAAGATGGGGGTGGGGGGGGGGGGAAGAGAAGAGAGAAACATTAATAAACAGACTATAAATGTCAGTAAAGGGACATGGTGAAATAACATCCACCTTAGGGCATTCAGGGTAGTGTAACTTGTTGACTCCTGCTGCATACAGAACCAGATCAGAATAATCTGGAAGCCACTTCACATCCACTAAAGTAGTGGTGATCAGAGCTCTTCCCTGTCTGTAGCCATGAATCCAATGGGTGGTGTGTGTGTGTGTGTGTGTGCGTTAGGGATGTGCACGTTATTTGAATATCCGAACGGGCGTTAGTATTCAAATAATTGTGAGTACTCATTTTTTGAGAGAGAAAAAAAGTGTTTTAAGTATTTTT
This sequence comes from Salvelinus sp. IW2-2015, assembly GCF_002910315.2. Classification (NCBI taxonomy): domain Eukaryota; kingdom Metazoa; phylum Chordata; class Actinopteri; order Salmoniformes; family Salmonidae; genus Salvelinus; species Salvelinus sp. IW2-2015. The sequence continues at coordinate 245,559 of NW_019943010.1, read as the reverse complement.
CCAAGGTAAAATATCCATGTGACATTGTTATACCATGACCTTTCAAATTATGAATTTAATAAAAACAAACTTTAATGTAATTCATGACATGCGCCCCATAAAAGACTGGTAGCCAACCGGTAGCCTTCAAGTGTGTAGCTTGTTGTTTATGTTGGCCAATCAAAGCAAGTGGAATGAGAGTTCACTAATGCAGTGCAAGATAGAACAAAAATAACCAACAGGTAGGCTGTTTTATCTGAACAGGGTTGYGGAGAAAACACAGCATTTGACCTCAATTAGCCTAGCTAGCTATAGCTGGCTAGCTAGCTTCTAGGCTCCTGCAATCAAGAAAGGTATTGATATATGGGATGATAAATTGCTTCTACAAGTTAGCTTGTCTTGGCTGTAGTCGCGTTGCCTTGGGTACTCGTCTCGCTAGCTCCCATCTCACTGGCCCCTCAGCAGAGCAACAGAGCATCAGCCTCTCTCCTTACCACAGCAGTGCTCAGGTTAAAAACTTAAGCAATAAATAAATAACATACTTTTTGTATTATGAATATCTGGATATCTGACAAATTCATGATACTATTCGAATATTGAAATTATTTCTAAACCCCATTCCTAGTGTGTGTGTGTGCGTGCGCGCAAATGGGGTAGTCAGGCTTCTCAAACACTCACACACAGTGTATCAGTGTGAAATGACCGAGGCTTACACACACAGTGTATCAATGTTAAGTGTCAGTGTGTGTGGGGTCTCAGTAGGTGATGGGGCTGGTATCTCAGTCAGACCTCTAGTCTACAGATTGTCCCTTTATGCGCCAATGAACAGGGAACACACATATTCCTTGCTCTCGATTAGTGTGTGTGTTTGTGTGGTCGTGGGTTTTCGGCATTGTGTCATTTGGACGTCACAGGGGCTGAATCATGCACTGTCACCATCTGCTACACTGCTGTGAGGATCATCACAAGCTCATCTGCGAAAATCCTCCTTCCATTGTGAGGAGAGAATCCCCGCCAATTACCCATGTGCCCATTCCTCCGCTCTCATCCCCCTTTCTCACACACACACACACACCGTAGCTCCATTAATAGACCAAAGGAAGACTCACACTGCAGAACGACTCAAACACATTTCCTGCTAATGGCCTACAAATGGAACGAAACATGCATTATAAACAAACTCACGTGCCCACACAAGTACACAGGTGCACACCCACCCACCCCTACTTACCCAAGACCGGATAAACTGAGGCATTATGCACAGGACAAGAGCTGTTCCAGGGCCATTTGTTAAGGGAATAGAAAGCTGATATCTACTCTACCCAGTAGAGAGCTGATACCAGGCAGTGAAGAACACTACTCTGCTCTGATAAAGAAGGTAATGGCCCTCAACAAAACAAGACTAATGCACATTTTGAAACCGAACACAACTAGGTTTCCATTAGCCTTGCTGTGGTTCCCAACTGGTTGTTATGGACCATAGAGATGTAGAATACATTAAAATGTTCTTCATACATATATGCATGTAATTATATGGATCTACTGCTGGGTTGTGATTMTGGCTAAAGACTGGGGTGCTATGCACTCTAGCTAGAACCACAGTTCTGTTTACTTGAAAGGTTGTATTGAAACATGGTTTGGGTATAGCCTAGCACAGCATAGGGGTTGACAACCACTGATCTACAAACTAACCACATTCAGGATTATGTGCTTGCTTGCCTTAAGTGTGTGACCTATAAAAAACTACAGGCACACACATTCGCTAAACAGACAGACACTTCGGAGGACATTTCAGTTGATTAAAAGCTCTGATAAAACCAGTTTGTGTTTCAATTGATTTGGATCAGACCTGTCTTAGGGTTGTGTCAGCAGGGGCAAGCTGACGCAGTGTTAACTGCCAGATATCTCTGGGGGGGGGGATGTGTGTGTGCGTGTGTGTGTGTGTGTGTGTGTGTGTGTGTGACTCACTGTTAATACAGGTCTGGAGTTTCAACGTTAAACACAGCCTGGCATGTGTTAGAAATAGGTCATCCAATCTTACATCAGAAAGAAGTTCAGGTAAGAACATAAAGTGTTGTACTTTGACCTCGTACAGTAAGGGAACAATATACTTCAGCCACCATGTTTCCCTGGGAGCTAAGAGTGCGACACAGTGCGTGACGTTTGAGTGTGGAGTTCTGCTCCGTTTTCAAGTGTTTTGGTGTGTTACCATAGAGATAACATCCACTTATACAGACTGGAACTAGCTGACCAACTCAACTCCAGAGACGTTTACTAACGTACTAGAGTTCACCTGTTCATACTGACTACCACACAAACCAGACGTAGCTTATGAAATTCTGTATATTTCATGAAAATAGTTAAACATTGGTGCTGATAAATAATAAACACACTCAAGCGTATGTGTCTACAAAAAAACACACACCTAATATAGTTAGTGTGTCTCACACAAATGCTGTGCAACAAACTAAAACGCCAAAGGGAGATTTAATTATTAGGACAGAGCAAGCAGGTGTTCTATCTYGAGTGAAGACAGAGAGAGACAGATGGATGAGCGAGGCGAGAGAAAAGGAGAGAGAGAAAGAAAAGGGGACTAAGCATGTTCCAAGGAATGTTCTCAGAGGACCCTCTCCACTGCCAAGAAGCTCCGGCCTTCATCGGAGGGTCTCTGGTTTCACTGGGGTGTTTGAGCATGTGGTGTGTGTCTGTGTTGAACCAGATATGACCCAGAGTGCATTCCTCCACTCAGTCTCCACCCTGTCAACACCCTCCATCATCACTTTTCCTCCATTCCCTCATCAGAAAGCAGCCACTGAGCATCCTGAAGCCTGACTCAGACATTGAAGGGTAATATGGAGAGAGAACCAGTGGTGGTCGGTGCCGTTTATGATGAGGGAGAATGATCATTTATTTTATGATCATAGCGCCTTATTTTCTGTTATTTTCTGTTATTGGATTCACCCAGCTCAATGTAACATCAATAGGTTTAGGCTACTACATGATACGCAAATCTTCCCTATACCAATCATGAGGTTGCTAKAACCTAGCCTATGACTGAAAGTTATCAACATAGTTGATAACAGGTAGAGGTCACAGGTCGAGGTCATTTTTTGTAATCAGGGTGAGAGACCGTGACGCATTCAATACCACCTTCCACACGCTTGCCTGCATCTAGCTGATCTAGGGTGTAAATCATTAGTACACCATGGTGCTACCCTACAGAGTGCTGCTGAGGCTACTGTAGACCTTTAATGCAAAACGATGTTTAAATCAATGATTTGGTGAATATATTTGGCATTGTTTTATCTAAAAAGCTTAACATTCATGTTTAACGGTTTATTTTTATGAAATTCACAGAGGATGGTCCTCCCCCTCTGTGGAGCCTCTCCCCTCTGGAGAACCCATTGAACTCTATGGTGACTGTATGATTGTATGGGAGAGGTGACACAGCACTAACACCACGGGGGGGGGGGGGTTGTAGGATGGAAGAATAACAGCAACTTAAAGAGTTGTACTATGGCAATTTTTGGGTGACCCGACCAAATTCACATAGAAATGTGAGTTATAGATCTCTCATCCTCATTGAAAGTTTTGGCATCTTTTAATTTCAATTTTGTGCAACAGCCTCAAAACAACTAAAAACAAGATTTTGGGCTATTGAAAAGGTATTTCACAGCAGTTTAGGTGGTAATTGTGTGTGATTATCTATAGAATGACTGCTTGTTTTGTCAAACTAAAATTAGGTGAACTATTAGAATATTAGCAAAACAYCATTTCTGCATATTGCACCTTTAAGTATGGCTCATTAAGTGTGTGTGTGCACGCGTGTAACCACAGGAGGCTGCCGAGGGGAGGATGACTCATAATAAATGGTTGGAACGGAGTAAACAGAGTGATAAACACATGGAAACCATGTTTATGTTCCCATTCCGTTGATGCCGTTCCAGTGATTACTATGAGCCGTCCTCCACAACTAAGGTGCCACCTGTGGCGTGTGTGTCATGCTTCCGTCATCATTGCGACATACAGTACCTATTGTTGTGATGGACTGCAAAGAATAGTACCAATCAGTCAAGGAAAGACTCACCAGGGTAGCCCCCTCTGTAGCTCCATAGGGGATTAGGACACAGTGACTTCCAACTCTTTAACTACACCTCTACTATTGGACAGAGAGGTTTATGGTGGTTGGAGGTATCCTGGATAGTGTGTGTGCACGTTACTACATACAGTGCATTCAGAAAGTATTCAGATGATCAATGGAAACAAGATGCAACTGAGCTCAATTTCTCACAGCAAAGGGTCTGAATACTATGTAAATAATGTATTTTTAATGTTTAATAAATGTGCAAACATTTCTAAAAACCTGTTTTCGCTTTGTCATGGGTATTGTGTGAAGATTGCTGAGGATTTCTTTTTATTATTCAATTTTAGAATAAGGCTGTTGCGTAACAAAATGTGGAAAAAGTCAAGGGGTCTGAATACTTTCCGAAGGCACTGTACACTACCATTTCCTCAGCGTAGTAGGAATTTCATGGGATTTGGGCACGAGAGTGAATGTCTGTGTGTGTGTGTGTGTGTGTGTGTCTTCCAGACGTAGGCAGAGTTCCTCTTCCATTGATGTCTGACCTTCCCTACGACCCTCTCCCACTAGGCTTAACCCAGGGCACTTCTCTCAACATGCACAATGGCAGACAGAAAACAGACATCTAGTAACCACCAACACATACATATCACTGGTGAGTCTGTGTTGGTGTAGGGCTCTATGGTACTAGAGGGAACTCCTACACTCTGGCCTCTGGCTACACATTCCTTTCCTCCATGACCGTTTTCACTGCACAGCGTTTGGTGTGTGTGTGTGTGTGTGTGTGTGTGTCAGAGGAGCGTCATGTTTGGGACTCTAGAGAACCAGCACCAGGCAGACCTAGTTGCAGAGCAGATTTAACCCCACAGCTACTGCAGCTACTGTGTGGAGCATTCAAGATCTGAATTCTAAGATAGTTTCATACACTAGGAGCAGTGGGGTTGCTTATTATCATGCTAATGCTAACCCAATGGACTTTATGGCATTTCCTCACACAGAAATACAACAAGTAGCCTAAAGCAGCGATTCTCAACTGCTGGATCGCGACGCAAATTTGGGTCACAGGAGGTTTCTTCAGAGTGTTTTTAATATAAAACGCTATAAGCAATGCTATTTTGGAAGTCTCAAACCAGTTAGTTTTTTTACTGTTAGTTTTTACACTGAAAATTAGAACCTCACACTATGAAAGCTCAAACTAAGTTTATTCGTCCCAGAGGGTCAATACAGCTGCATTAGACAAAGACATTTCACACAAGCACTGATATTTAACCTTTTCTCCTATGTTGAGTCTCCCCCTACACATCTGAACAAACATTGTATCTTTCTTGCTAGGCAGGAAACTAAGTGATATGGGCAATAAACTTTTCTTTCTCCCTTAACGTGACCTGGACTCCTTTCATCACTAATCCATGGCTCTCTCCCCTTATCAATGCCTGCCACATGATCATTTTCCCTACAATCAGTACATTCCAAGCTTAACCACCAACTTCTGGTGTAGCCCCTCAGCTATGGCACCCCTCAGGTCCCTATTACAACTAATGATTAATAACATTTAAAGTTCAGAAATGTAAACCTATCATTAACATTCTTCATCAAGAATATGGGCAGGATTTAATTATTGACAATGAAAGATGTTGGAATGTTGTTCCCTTGTCATATAATTGCTACATTTACTATCTATATAATATTTAAAAAAAATCCAGATTGTATTTTGTCGATTCTTTTCGCGATAAGAATATTGGGTCGGGACTGAGACAGCCTGGTTCAATTTGTGTCCCGAGGAAAAACCAGTTGAGAACCACTGGCCTAAAAGGTCATAAATCTATACCAAACTGGGAGGGACGACATGAACTTATCCATTGCAAAATGTTTTGCTACGGTGGTCACTAATGAATCCCTACACGACCACCCACACACTCTGAAGGATGGCATGAGTGACACCACGGCACCTTGAACCTGTCAGGTCATATACAGTTACACCCTACACCACCGCTTAGGTCCCAGAGCGACCATGCTGTCATTGTAAATAAGAATTTGTACTTAACTGACTTGCCTGGTTAAATAGAGGGAGGGAGCGAGTGAAACAGGGTGTAAAACCAGAGAAAGGAGTTAGCTAAGCCTTAACAGGCATGAATAATCAATATTTTTCACTGTGGGGGCAGGTATGTCAGAAAAAAGGCTTGACTAATGGATAGGCTCACTCTGCGGGTGCCTGTGTGTGATGTGTGTGTGTGTGTGTGTGTGTTCGTTCCTGTGTGTCCCTGTGTAGTACAAGGCATCACTGATGTACTGCCATGGTGAAGCATGTGTGTTCAAAGTAAGCCTAGTGAGAGGCCAATGCTATTAATAGTATGTTAGATATGGTAATCTTGGTTGGACTGCATTTCAAGACCTGAAAAACATACAGCAGATATTTTAACAGCACTTTCACTCACTGATCTGTGTGACTAGAACTTGTACTGGGTTGGAGGTCTTCTCTGCAGCCTGGTACCATCTTCCTCCTCCTCCGACCCAGGCCCGGACCCTACAGGAGTACATCCCCTTGTCAGACCCCCTTACCCCCCTCACCACCAGCCTAAACTCCCCTGGCCCCGTKCGCTCCAGCCCCACCGAGGGGGACCTGTTTGAGACCACCCCGTCACGGCCCAGGCTGACCGCTGTGCGTCCGTCCACAAGCCAGGTGACCTCCAGGGCCAGGGAGGCCAAGTTGCCGGCGGAGACCAGGCAGGTGAGGGTCAGGGTGTCGTCCATGTTGAGCGTGGTGTTGGACTTGGCCACGACAGACAGGGAACGAGCTGGAAGGCGGAGGGAGAAGACAAAATGGCTGCCGTTAGAACCAATAAACAAGGAAACAACCCCCAGGTCCTAACTGCTAGACACCTGTAGAACTGGACCGGTTGGATAAGTAGCAGCAATATGGTGAAAATATAGAACACTCTAGCACAGTTGGATATGGAGATACAAGTACTCTACACGTCGAGAAGACGGAGTAGAAGGGATTCAAAATGTAAAACTTGATTAAAACCATCCAGATCAAAAGAACCAACAGTGAGAAGTTGAAAGACCCACATATAGAAGATCAAGGATAACCATTTATTAAAAAGCCAATTTCAAAAGCTCTAGAACCCACAAAATGATTTAGGCTAAATGTTAAGAGTTTCAAAGCTATGGAAAGAAAAGTCAAGGAAAATCACATTAAAACATGATACGACTCATGACTCCAGAGACTGAACTGAAGCTCAACCCTTTTGAGGGGGTTTATATTTCTCAAATTAAATCCTGGATACTGCTACTATAGGAGACTGGGATATCTGGTAGGTGAGATGACTTCACTATAGCTCACTATGTATGTTTAGACAAGAGAGCCCAGACAAAGGCCCCTGTTAGACATCTCCAAACCMCTTTACTTTAGCATCTCAGTAGACAGTCAATAGTGGCTGCTTTGCTACACTAGTCTGTACTTAGATACAGCATGTAAAGGAAGGCCCAGTCCCTCCATGTTGTCTTCCTGCCGAGCTAGTCCCTCTGTCTCTCACCCCATTTTAAAATCACTCACCATGCAGGAGAGGGTTCGGGGGATATGGTGTCCCAGGCAACCACTGTGTGTGTGTGTCGGGGGTTCCTCACACACACCCAGGGATAAAGGCCTGACAGGGGGAGGGGCTGAGATAGATCTCTGGGTCAAGAGCCTCTCCAACACAAAGAAATGCTGCTAGGCTAAAATAAAGTAGGGGCCATAGAAACKACTCRACCATCCCCCAGATCCCRCTCTCTCAGCTGGTCCTAACCCTTCGATATTTTTACGTCTGTAAGGTGGAAGCCATATTMTGGAAGCTCCATCGCACCGCTTATACCAATCCAGACRGTACAGATCTGCAAATATCTCYGGGTTAGGGTCAAAGGGGAGTGARTTAGGATCGGCTGAATGTTTCACACGCTAAAGTACATACAAAACACACCCCATCCCCTTTACCTGTAGGTGTGACTGCCACAGCTCCCATCTCCACAGTCTTCTCCACGATGTTCTTCCACTGACCCCCTTCCTCGTGAATCCATTCCCTCCCTCGTGCACACGTACATCCCTGCATCAGCCTGCGTCACCCGGCAACAACCAATCCAAACGCCCCATCTCTGCGAATAGCCAATCGGAGCCCTCCGTCAGCGTAGCGCTGGCGGAACCACTTCCTGTGACCACATCCCCATCTGGGCCAACGGTCAGGATGTCCACCAATGGGATACCTGGTCTCCGTAGCGACCAGGTACGGACAGGTAGGTGGGATCAGTGAAGTGGCGGGTGACGTTGGAGGAGAGGGTGATGTCGCCACCCTCGGGGACCACGGGCTCTGGGGCCTCTGGAGCCACCTTCAGGGTGTTAGCAATGACTGTAGGGAAAGGACAGACAGTTACACACACATGGCTAGCGTCGTTAATTTGCTGCTTCACTACAATCTTACTGCATGTTAAATGTCATAGTGACAGACAACGCTAACAGATGTTGCCGTAAGCCAACATCTCAAAATGTCATCATGTTCGTTCTTCTTCATCGCCAAGAGTTATTACTGCTTTTATAATCCATGAAAAATCTATGAATACCGATATCAAGCTTACATATCTGCCCCTTTCCTAACCCCCCCCCCAAACACAAAAACAAAATAAAACAGTTTAGGCTGTCAGTGAGGGTGTAATGGGGGGTGCTGGTGTCAACAATATGTGTAAGGAGGGTTTAGATTTGATAATCACATCAGAGGAGAGAAACTCTGTTTACTCTGACCGTCACAGCTGAATAAACAGAAGAGAAATAAAGGGGGGGGGGGGGGGGCGAGAGACAGGCAATGTATGCCTGTCTTCTCGCAATGTCTGTTCATCTCACTCCCTCTCTTACCCTCTTCCTCACTCCCTCAGCCTCTAAACAAGAATGATACACTGTGCTTTGAAGTGTTCATATTCTGATGAACCTTCTTACTCTAAGATCAGTAAGCTGCCATTCTACCAAGTCTTTGATATTGACTTAGTGTCCTGGAGCGGCCAAATCACTGTCACACTCATCAGTTAAAAATCTCCCTTTCCCCCCAACTAGCTAAACATATTCCTGTCTATGTGGTTCGGGTACGGAGAAAATGAACATCGCACAACAGAAAGCCATTATTAATGTTGAACGTGCTGAAAGCACTGAAAGCCCGTTCATGATTCAGTGGATCATGAATAGTTGTCATAGCAGAAGCAGCATTCAGTCTGTTCAGGGCAGCAGCAAAAAATAGTCAGAGGTGTGTGTGTGTGTGTGTGTGTGTGTGTACAATGCATTAGGAAGTCTTCAGAACACTACTTTCCCACATTGTTACGTTAGAGTCTTATTCTAAAATGGATTAAATCGTTTGTTTCCCTCAATCTACACACAACATCACATAATGACATAGCCTCAAGTCTTCTAGGGTATGACGCTACAAGCTTGGCACACCTGTATTTGGGGAGTTTGTCCCATGCAGATCCTCTCAAGCTCTGTCAGGTTGGATGGGGAGTGTTGCTGCACAGCCATTTCACGTCTCTCCAGAGATGTTCGATCGGGTTCAATCCGGGCTCTGGCTGGGCCACTCAAGGACATTGAGAGTTGTCCCAACAACCACTCCTGTGTCGTCTTGGCTGTGTGCTTASGGTCATTGTCCTGATGGAAGGTGAACCTTTGCCCCCAGTCTGAGGTCCTGAGCTCTCTGGAAATGGTTTTCAAGGATCTCTGTACTATGCTCCGTTCATCTTTCCCTCAATCCTGACTAGTCTCCCAGTCCCTGCCGATGATAAACATCCTCACAGCATGCTGCTGCCACCACCATGCTTCACTGTAGGGATGGTGCCAGGTGTCCTCCAGACGTGATGCTTGGCTGTCAGAGCAGCTCATAGATTACTGCACCTGTACATAGCCCATCTATAATTTAGCCCAAACAACTACCTCTTTACCTACTGTATTTATTTATTTATTTTGCACCCCATTCTTCCACTGCAAACCAACCATTCCAGTGTTTTTACTTGCTATATTGTATTTACTTCGCCACCATGGCCTTTTTTATATTTTTATTTATTTATTTATATATTTTGTTTGCCTTCACCTCCCTTATCTCACCTCACTTGCTCACATTGTATATAGACTTATTTTTCACTGTATTATTGACTTTGTTTTACTCCATGTGTAACTATGTGTTGTTGTATGTGTCGAACTGCTTTGCTTTATCTTGGCCAGGTCACAATTGTAAATGAGAACGTGTTCTCAACTTGCCTACCTGGTTAAATAAAGGTGAAATATATATATATATTTTTTTTAAATCATGCCAGAAAGTTCAATCTTGGTTTCATCAGACCAGAGAATCTTGTTTCTCATGATCTGAGTGTCTTTAGGTGCCTTTTGGCAAACTCCATGCAGGCGGTCATGTGGKTTCCATCTGGCTACTACCATAAAGGCCTGATTGGTGGAGTGCTACAGAGAKGATTCTCCCATCTACACAGAGGAAATCTGGAGCACTGTCAGAGTGACCATCAGGTTCTTGGTCACCTCCCTGACCAAGGCCCTTCTCCCCGATAGAGCTGGCCGCCTGGCCTAGGAAGAGTCTTGGTGGTTCCAAAAACTTCTTCCAAGTGTTCCTGGGGACCTTCAGTGCTGCAGAAATGTATTGGTACCCTTCCCCAGATCTGTGGCTCGACACAATCCGGTCTCGGAGCTCTACAGACAATTCCATCGAACTTATGGCTTGGTTTTTGCTCTGACATGCACGGTCAACTGTAGGACCTTATACAGACATGGCCAATCAAATTAAATTTACCACAGGTGGAATCCAATCAAGTTGTAGAAACATCTCAAGGATGATCAATGGAAACAGGATGCACCTGAGCTCAATTTCAAGTCTCATAACAACGGGTCTGAATACTTATGCAAATAAGGTATTTCCGTTAAATAAATATATATATTTCCGTTAAAAATAAATATATATATTACAGTTGAAGTCGGAAGTTTACATACACTTAGGTTGGAGTCATTAAAACTCGTTTCTCAACCACTCCACAAATTTCTTGTTAACAAACTATAGTTTTGGCAAGTCGGTTAGGACATCTACTTTGTGCATGACACAAGTAATTTTTTCAACAATTGTTAACAGACAGATTATTTCACTTATAATTTACTGTATCACAATTCCAGTGGGTCAGAAGTTTACATACACTAAGTTGAATGTGCCTTTAAACAGCTTGGAAAATTCAAGAAAATGATGTCATGCCTTTAGACGCTTCTGATAGGCTAATTGACATAATTTGAGTCAATTGGAGGTGTACCTGTGGATGTATTTCAAGGCCTATCTTCAAACTTAGCAAAAAGTGGCAAAAAGTGCAAATCAATCCCAGAACAACAGTAAAGGACCTTGTGAAGATGCTGGAGGAAACAGGTACAAAAGTATCTATATCCACAGTAAAACCAGTCCTATATCGACATAACCTGAAAGGCCACTTAGCAAGGAAGAAGCCACTTCTCCAAAACTGCCATAAAAAAAACAGACTACGGTTTGCTACTGCACATGGGGACAAAGATCGTACTTTTTGGAGAAATGTCCTCTGGTCTGATGAAAAAAAAAATMGAACTGTTTGGCCATTATGACCATCGTTATGTTTGGAGGAAAAAGGGGGAGGCTTGCAAGCCGAAGAACACCATGCCAACCGTGAAGCACAGGGGTGGCAGCATCATGTTGTGGGGGTGCTTTGCTGCAGGAGGGAATGGTGCACTTCACAAAATAGATGGCATCATGAGGGAGGCAAATTATGTGGATATTTTGAAGCAACATCTCAAGACGTCAGGAAGTTAAAGCTAGGTCGCAAATGGCTCTTCCAAATGGACAATGACCCCAAGCATACTTCCAAAGTTGTGGCAAAATGGCTTAAGGACAACAAAGTCAAGGTATTGGAGTGGCCATCACAAAGCCCTGATCTCAATCCCATAGAAAATGCGTGGGCAGAACTGAAAAAGCGTGTGCAAGCAAGGAGGCCTACAAACCTGACTCAGTTACACCAGCTGTGTCAGGAGGAATGGGCCAAAATTCACCCAACTTATTGTGGGAATCTTGTGGAAGGCTACCTGAAACGTTTGACCCAAGTTAAACAATTTAAAGGCAATACTACCAAATACGAAGTGAGTGTATGTAAACTTCTGACCCACTGGGAATGTGATGAAATAAATAAAAGCTGAAATAAATCACACTATTATTCTGACATTCTTAAAATAAGGTGGTGATCCTAACTGACCTAAGACAGGGAATCTTTACTTGTATTAAATGTCAGGAATTGTGAAAAACTGCATTTAAATGTATTTGGCAGAAACAGAAAAACCTGTTTTTGCTTTGGCATTATGGGGTAGTGTGTAGATTGAGAATTTTTTTTTAATCAATTTTACAATAAGGCTGTAACGTAACAAAATGTAGAAGTCAAGGGGTCTGAATACTTTTCGAATGCACCATATACATGTCAAGGTCACTTTAGTCGTAAGAAAAATATTAATTAGATAGACAAGTGAGCCAAGCAAACACAAAACTGAAAGTGTTGGTGGAGAATGTTGTTTGCGTCGACACACCCATAGGAGAGGTCAGTAGACTGCCTCACCTACACAGGTGACTCTTCATACCAGAGTAAACTAATTTACACTACATGGTGTTACATCAATGGATCTCACTGTACTGTGTATACAAACCGTCTACTAGTTCAACTACACCATGAGACATTGTTTAACAGCACGGCTAAAAGCAGCACTAAAAATCACCTACTAGTTCAAGAGCACTTAGATTTCACAATATAATCTCACCCCTCTACTTGTTCRAGCTCTCCTCATCAGCTCAATTCACCACTAAGCCTCTCTTTTCCTCTCCCTCAGCTCATTCAGACAGACTGTTCACAACAGGGCAACAGTCAGCTCAACAGAAATAACAACCCACATTTGACATGATAAATACACCCATCTGGCATCTGCTCTCCAAGTGTGTGTGTGTGTGTGTTGGAAGACTGAACATGTGTGAACACGAGTGAAATCACCACTTGATCACCTCTCACTAGTGTTTCCCCAAAGCAGCAGATCTAGGAACCGGTTTTCCCTCCCCAAAGCAGATTAGCATAATTGGGGTTAAAAGTTACATAGCTGATCCTGAACCAGTCCATCTAAGGAAAGTGCAGCTGTGTCCATGTAAGTGTACTGTAGTGTATACAGTATATAAGCGCAAACGTGTGTGTGTGGTCTGACAAACACACCAGCTTAAGAGAGCGAGTCATGTGTAAGCAAGGGATATGAGCCGTGTTCAATAGATCACACGAACCACAACCACAGCAAGAGCACATGAACACACACACACGCTGTATAGGTCTTCAAAACCAGCCAACCTCAGTATGTAAACTAGAAGTCATAATGGAGTACTGACTAATCTAGTTTGAAGTTAAAACAGTTCTCCCACTCTCTCTGATGGTTAAGACACTCAGTCTATAAGTCCCTCTCATACTCGTGTCTGACCCACCTTTGAGCGTCACCCTTGCGTCATAGTTCCCGCTGAAGACAGAGTCCGTACTGGGTGTACTGCAGAGGTACGTGGCGCTGTCTGAAGACCTCACTTCCTGTATCCTCAGCTCCACCACGCTGTCCCCCAGCCGCACCACGCTCAGGTCACCACTGGCCACCCGGTCGCTTAGCGACACGTCCGAGTACTTTGGTTCGAAGGTAGAGATTACTTGGATAGACCCCGCCCCCCCCTGCTGCATGGTCCAGTCAAAATCCTGCTCCCTGGGCCCTTCGTAGTCAGTAACATCACAGCGCAGTGAGACAGGTTGGCCCTCCACACGGAGCAGAGGGCCAGGGGACAGAGACACCACCCTGGCATGGGATACACCTAGAGAAAACACATACATCATTGACAGATACGCATACATAAAATCTGCAGAATCCCCCACACAATGACAGCGTTCCTACCACATCAGACTTCCTTAGCTAACCTCTTGAAAGCCTCTGCTTAACAATACGCATACAGTTGAGAGATACATGGATATATTTAGCACAGGGCAGGCTAAATATACACTTAGATACTACCTTTGGTTTGATTCCTCTGTGATTCCAAACCCACAGTGTGTGGGTGGGTGTGTGTTCTATAAAAAGGCCCACATTGACACCTGAACCCTAGTGTCGCTGCACTCAATGGGTGAATCAATAATCTGAAGTGGTTCCTCTCCTTGTCTCCTTTCCTTTATTCCCACTGACATATAGTAACAGGTGAAAGCAAAGCCTATGGTAACATTTTTAGACTGGAGTAGAAGGAAAGGAGTTGAGGAAAGGAAGCCACTACAGACCATTTAGACACACCCATACAGAGAGACAGTCTTGCTAGAGAAAGGAACAGCCTAGACCACTTACTCTATGTAGGTGTTCTCTCTCTAGCTAAAGTACAGGCTTGTTTGGATGGGCATAGGGGAAAGAGCAGCAAACATGCACACACACACCTGTCTTGTCTGAACAGGCTGAGGGGAAGAGCGTGCACATGCCATGGCCAGCATGGAGCAACACATGCTCCCCCACCCACACACCACACAACAGTATCAGGAAAAATGATAGAGGTCAGTTCATTTGGCAAGAACAAAGTGACAATGCACCAGCAGCTTTCAAAAGAGTGACCCCCCAGCACAGAAATAGTCCCTGTTACATCCCAACTGGAACAACCAAAGAGCAAAGCCTTCTGGGAACATTTCCATAACACCCTATTGGCAGCATTCCAATATGATCCTACACCACTGCCTTAGTTGGACCCTTAGTGATTAACATATCACTTCAAACGCCTTGTTGACATACAGTATACTTAACCCTTTTTRCTGTCCTAGCATTTTGGGACACTCAAGGAACTGGAGAAATAGACGTTTGAGGGAAGGTGGTCCATAAAACATTGCTGGAACAGTCTGGTTCTGGGGATGTCATCGCTTTGACTTACCCTACGTCATAAGAGAAGGGATATTATACTGGTCGGACACCACTTAGGAGTGTGACTAATATTACCACGCAACTCTTATCCAAACAAACAGTCGGAGTCGTTGGGCCACAGAGTAAACAGGCAATATGAGACAGCCCAGTTAAGGAGAGGAAAGTGGAGAGACTTAACTGGTCAGGTGGTCTATGAGTAGTAGATCATGGATTTACCGCATCGGAACGACCAACGGAATCATACAGCATCTGAACAGTCTTCCTGCTGTGTTCATTCTACAAACCCGAGTAACGCAGGCTATCGGAAGCTCGCTCACACACAAATGGAAGAATGGGCAATAGTACCCCATTCATAGGCGCCAACTACTTTGGGGCCTATTGACGATAGTATCTTCTGACCCGGGGAGTTTTGTTCAGAGCCCCGACGCTTGCTGTAACATTAACACGCATCGCTTGCGGTACGGTTGTGTAAACACAACGCATCTTTCATATATAATTTTTTTAAAGTTGAAATTACTACACACCTGTTTAGGGTTAGTGTTCCCACATGGCCATATCACTTGTTTACGGAAGACATAAGTGGCCACCTGTGCTAATTAGCAGTCTAGCATKCCCGAACACCTGTTTGTAATCTGAMGAAGTGTAGTTCGTCAACTGGAGACACACAMCTTGTTGATCTGTGCAAAACTGCTGCACGAAGTGCATCTTTTTTTATTTGGAAGATTCTTTCTTGCCAATATGAAAGATAAGGGGCATATGAGCATATGTTGCAAAAATTGCTAAAACACCGCGTTGGAATTGTAGTTCACATGGAGGCAACAATTGGCAAATGTAACTGCTGAAAACCATACACACAGAGAAGGGTTTTGGAGAGCTTGGGCAGTAGTACGTCATCAACCATGTTTGGGGAGGTGTGCATGTATTTATTATTTAGGCCAGGGTTGTCAAACTAATTTTGCCCCGGGGGCCGCATTCGGTCTTCCAACAAGGTCCGGTGGGACGCACTAAAAAGTGGTTATAAAAATATTACTGTATCCATTGTTTTTGGAATTTGATACTCTGACTGTCTAGCTTTCATTTATGATTTTCTGCGAGCTGGACAGCCAATAAATTAATGTAGGTCCATTATCATTTTTACAGTTTCGATTTGGTTTTAGTAATAAAAGTATATTAAGTMTGTATATTAAATAAATTTACTCAAACCACCCGTGTGCAGTAGATTTGACACCCCTGGTTTAGGCTATAGGTCTAAACACCATCAGCACGCTTCATATCGACTGGCGCCAAGCCAAACTGTTAGGAAAAATCAAATGAGTGTGCTCATATACTCCCTTAAAAAGAACTTTGCTTGAAAAACGATCTGTCATTAATTGACGTTTTTGCCATGGAGATCTTAYTCACGCAATTTTATACTATAGAAAAATATGAACACAACAATTTAAAATGATTTACGCAAATCAGTCAATTTAAATAAATGAATTAGACCTTAATATATGGATTTCACATGACTGGGAKTACAGATCTGCATCTGTTGTCATGGATCAGAAAACCAGACAGTATCTGGTGCGACCACCATTTACCACATGCAGTGCGACATCTCCTTCACATTGAGTTGATCAGGCTSTTGATTGTGGCCTGTGGAATGTTGTCCCACTCCTRAAATGGCTGTGCAAAGTTGCTGGATATTGGTGGGAACTGGAGCACGCTATCGTGCACGTCGATCCAGAGCATCCCAAACATGCTCAATGGGTGACATGTCTGGTGAGTATGCAGGCCATGGAAGAACTTGGACATTTTCAGCTTCCAAGAATTGTGTACAGATCCTTGCGGCATGAGGCTGTGCATTATAATGTTGAAACATGAGGTGATGGCAGCYGATGAATGGCACAACAATGGGCCTCAGGATCTCGTCACGGTATCTCTGGGCATTCAAATTGCCATAGATAAAATGCAATTGTGTTCGTTGTCCGTAGCTTATGCCTGCCCATATCATAACCCCACCACCACGAGGCACTCTTCACAACATTGACATCAGCAAACCACTCACCCACCCACACAATGCCATATGCCTGGTCTCCGGTTATGCCTGATGGACGACAATGCATGGGCTTAATCGCAATGCATGGACAATCTGCCATCTGCATTGGCTGTGCAGTATTTACAGTGATATGGTTGTGCAGAAGTCCGGCCATTCATACTTCTTGCAGTTCGCCGAACAGCGCAGTGGCGCACGGCAAGCAAGTACGAGCTCAATTTGGCCTCTGTGTGCCTACGTAATTGCGTCACAGTAGAAATAGGCTCTTATGGTGGAGAAATTAACATTCAGTTCTCTGGCAACRGCTCTGGTGGACATTCCTGCAGTCAGCATGCCAATTACACGCTCCCTCAAAACATATGTGGCCCTGTGTTGTGTGACAAAATGGCATTTTATTGTTCCCAGCACAAGGTGCACCTGTGTAATGACCATGGCATTTTAATCAGCTTCTTGATATACCACACCGGTCAGATGGATGGATTATCTTGGCAAAGGAGAAATGCTCTCTAACAGGGATATAAACAAATTTGTGCACCAAATTTGAGAGAAATAAGCTTTTTGTGCTTATGACAAATTTCTGATCATGAAACATGGGTCCAACACTTTACATGGACACTGAACAAAAGTGTAAATGCGACATCTAACTACGCTGTTTGGTGCAGTATTTCAGTTAAAATAAAGTGMATGAATACACTTTGAATGACAGACTTTCCTTCAGAATCCATACTGTTGACCAGTCACCGACGAAATGGCGTAGACTCTGGCTTGCCTCAAGAAAATAACGTGTGCCCGAACAACCGAAAAATCCGAAAAATAAAAWATATATATCGTRATAATATATGCACGAACTCTCCCGAACGGTTTCGGCTGGGAACCATGCGGGCGCCTTTAAAGCCGTTGGGAAGGGCGGACGGGCACACACCCCTGCTCCAGGAAGGCGGGAGACATGTTAACTGGAGACATTTGATCATCTCAAGGTAATTTAAACTCAGCCGCTCACACAAACACAATGGCACAGGGAAGCCTTATGCGACGCAGAATATAAATTGCCACACACACACTCCCCATCCTACACCGTTGTGAAATAAAATGGGTCCGGTCAACTAAACGAAAAGGATATTCCTGCCTTGATCACTGAGATATGCTAACCAATGACTAATAATAGAGAAGTCCATCAGTGGTGGACAGTGCTCCATTCCAAATTCAACTACATTAGTTAAATTGTCAACTGATCTTTGCAAATTGGACGGCTACCCATCGCGTGTTATGGTGCCTTCATGTACTTGGACCATTGTCAAGGGTTGTCATCTTAACTTTTAATTTAATGACATCAATTATCTCGCTCGTTCTCCTTTGATTGAACAATTAAAAAAGTTTCGACTGGGATTTAAGGCTCTCGAGCTGAAATGGAAAATTGCCACACACCCTCACCTGTATTGCCACACACCCTCACCTGTGACCAACCACGGTAGCCTACATGTAACTAGGAAGTTGGGCGTGGGAAAATCTATTCACATATAAAAATAAAAATAAATCGTTTTGGAAAAACTCATTAATTTAGGAGAAATAGCATGATCAGTAAAAATCCGTTGGTAGCGTTGCCTTTAAATTAATTTGACTAATTGCTTTGTCAATGGAGATTATCAGGTTAAGTGAAAATGTGTGAATGTCAATCTAATATTTTCCACTAAACAACAGCACACGCGTTATGACGACATTATCTGACCGTTTGACAACCCTTTTTCAAATATAACTTACCCATCGATAAAAACAAGAGTAGAAGAGAMAGATTTTCCATCCTGCAAATTCGCGTCTTTTTAACTCCCAGTTCGTCCCTTTGTCATTCAAATCCGCCACCGGGTGAAAGGAGTCCTCTCGGACCTTCAGTTCAAAAACCCAACCACCGGCGACCTCTCAGAAATCCCCAAAACGCTGTCCACGAGAACCGACACTGGCGAGTAGATGTTCGGATATCCGTTAAATGGACGTGCGTACAGTGAAAGTCCACTGGTTTGGTTTTTGGGAGGGAACAACGTTGCCGTGTCCGGAAGTCAGTTTTTGGAGGAGGGGAGTAGCGGAGGGATTTTCACAGGTAGCTCTGTCTCATCTCATGTGGTCTCACTAGTGGCTATTTAGAGCTTAATAATAGGCCTACAGAATATAATCATCATCGATACAGTATGTGTAACGTTACACGGAACCCAAACCGGCTGCGCGCGTGCGCTATCATGCATAAATGTATTTTGTCCCTACACCAAACGCGATCACGACACGCAGGTTAAAATATCAAAACAAACTCAACCAATGCCATTAATTTGGGGACAGGTCGAAAAGCATTAAACATGTATGGCAATTTAGCTAGTTCGCTTGCACTTGCTAGCTAATTTGTCCTATTTAGCTAGCTTGCTGTTGCTAGCTAATTTGTCCAGGGATATAAACATTGAGTTGTTATTTTACAGACAATTGATACACACATAAAACGGTCAACCGAATCGTTTCTAGTCATCTCTCCTCCTTCCAGGCTTTTCAATCTTTGAATTTATATGGTGATTGGCYTCTAAACTTTCATAGTATTACCATGACAACCGGCAAAACATTTCATCTTTCAATCACCCACGTGGGTATAACCAATGAGGAGATTGCACGTGGGTACCTGCTTCTATAAACCAATGAGGAGATGGGTGACGAAGGACTTTCAGCYCGATCTGCGTCAGAAATATGAATGACTTCTATTTTAGCCCTTGGCATCCCAGACGCTCGTTGGCACGAGCGAGCAGTGTGGGTGCAATAATTGATTAACATAGATTCCTAAATGTATTTTGCAACACGAACGGTGTAGTCAGGGTATTAGCCTATTGAAATTATGCTGTCAGATCATTTCACATCTACAAGGGGCCACTAACATGCTGACCAGACCGGACACGTCGCGTGCGCGAGCGTCGCAAAATAAATTTAGAAACCCATGTTATTCAATTATTGCACCCACACTGCTTGCGCGTGCCAAGGAGCGTCTGCCACACCAAGGGCTAAAATAGATGTCGTTCCTATTTCTGACGCAGATCGCGCTGCAAGTCCTGCCTCTCCCATCTCCTCATTGGTTTATAGAAGCAGGTACCCACGTGCCATCTCCTCATTGGTTATACCCACGTGGGTGATAGAAAGACGAAAACTGTTTTGCCGGTAGTCGTGGTAATACAATGAAAGTTTAGATGCGATCACCATATAATTTAAACAATGAAAAAGCCTGGAAGGAGGAGAGATGACTAGAAACGATTCSGTTGGCCGTTTTATATGTGGATTAATTGTCGGAGTAGAGATCCTTGTCCATTTCAGGTAAAATAACAACTCAATGTTTATATCCCAGGACAAATTAGCTAGCAACAGCAAGCTAGCTAAACAGGACAAATTAACGTTAGCTAGCAAGTGCAAGCTAACTAGCTAAAATACCATACATGTTTAATGCTTTTCGACCTGTCCCCAAATTAATGTCATTGGTTCAGAGTTTGTTTTGATATTTTAACCTGCGTGTCGTGATCGCGTTTGGTGTGGGGGGGCAAAATACATTTATGCACGATAYCACACGCGCAGCCGGTTTGGGCAAGGTGTAAGAGGTGTGTAGTTTCAAGTTTTAAAGGGGAATTTAACTCAAAAATGATATTTTCATTAGTCCACTGTTGATACAGTCCTAAAATGTCTGGCATGTCAGCAGTCAAGTTGTCAAGATATTATACAAGGGTGAGTCTAATCCTGAATGCTGATTGGGTAAAACCGCATTCCAGCCGGTGTCTATTCCACAGGTTACCACAAGCTACATCTATTTACATTTACATTTTAAGTCATTTAGCAGACGCTCTTATCCAGAGCGACTTACAAATTGGAAAGTTCATACATATTCATCCTGGTCCCCCCGTGGGGAATGAACCCACAACCCTGGCGTTGCAAGCGCCATGCTCTACCAACTGAGCCACTATGATGTTAAAGTGCCTATTTACTCTGTTCCATCTGACTGCGCAATCCACTGTCTCATTAGCCCAGCCAGGCAATTTATAAAGATGATCTCCACTAAAAAAAGCATCTAGATATTATCTCACATTTCTTTTAGACT
The DNA here is from genome assembly GCF_002910315.2 of Salvelinus sp. IW2-2015. NCBI lineage: Eukaryota > Metazoa > Chordata > Actinopteri > Salmoniformes > Salmonidae > Salvelinus > Salvelinus sp. IW2-2015. The sequence continues at coordinate 224,390 of NW_019943010.1, read as the reverse complement.
AACATTTAGTTATCAACAGCGGAGATTTGTATAAACCTTGCTGTGTGTCTCTCCGACATTTGCAACATTGTTTCAATGTTGAAATTCGATCTCCAGCTGTCGCATAGTAATGAACTTGTCGGGATGAGACAGACAGGCAGGCACCTTTTCTCAGCCAGTCGAAATCATMAATCAGCATAATTTTTGTATATTTCTATTGACTGGGTCACGTCCATAGATACAGAACAGAAAGACTTAACTAGTAGAAAGAGGAGGAAGTGATGTGCTACTAAGGTACACAATAGTACATTTTGATAGACAGAAGGTGCTCTTTGGTAAAAAGGGTAAATTGGTCATCAAAAAGAAAGGAGGACCAAGGCACTCTTCATATAATTCAGTAAAATGCCTTTAGTATGGCATGTTCAATAGAAACAAAGTTTGTAAAAACCCGACGCGTTTCGGCTGCATGGCCTTCGTCAGGGAGTACAAAAAAATAATACAATGTCCTCTTTTGAACAGCTTTTCCAATTAGCTCTAATTAGAAGAGGGAGTGGMTACAAAATTGATTGGACACACCTAGTAAGCAATACTATACACATTAAAAAGTGGAATACTGTAGCTATGTTATCATAAAAATACAACTCCAAGCTAGAAGTATCAGGACACTTAGAAAGGTAGTTCTAACCTTAAATATGACTGGGAGAAGTGTCAAGAATAYGAAKGCAATKTATTCCATAYWACACTAGAACACAGCAAAACATGAACAACAACAGTCTAAACWTAGCTGAGGGCAATTGAGCAAAARGTRCACTAGATGACAGCAAATGGACCMATRACGACCCTACAGGAAGGGTGAGAAATCCATATCTTCATTTAAACCAGGGTATTTAGTYGCCTGTAGTRTGTAAATTAAAAAACTTTCCCTTTGGTTTAACTGTTTAAGACGGTCCCCTTTTCTAATAGATGCCGCAATATGATCAATACCCATAGCTTGTAGGGAGGCAGGGTTGCCATGGTGTAAGGACTTGTAGTGCCTTGKCATGGGGTAGTCTTCATTGCCTACCCGTATGGCGTACTTGTGTTCCGCCAAGCGGTCTTGAAGGCGTCTCTTTGTCCGTCCAATGTAGAACACCTTGCACTGTGGACATTCCAATCTATAGATGGAATGAGTGGTTTTGCAGTTAATTAAATGCTTGACGTAATACTCKATTTTGGAAGCTGTGTCAYCAAAATACTTCTGCTGTGCAATATTTCTGCAATGGTTGTAATGGTTACATTTAAAAAAGCCCTTGGGTTTGTGGTCAAGCCAAGTTTTTTGAGAGTCACCCGGAAGATAACTGTGGACTAATTTGTCATTTAGGGTAGGACATCTCTTAAAGCTTATGACTGGTGGCTCAGGAAAGTCTTGGTGTAGTAGCGTATCACTTTGGATYATTCCCTGATTATTTTAATGTTCTCTGCTTCAGTGCTGTATTTTGTAACAAAATACACTCTCTCTGATGCATCACGAGGCACTCCCCTTCGCAACAAGTTCTCTCTGTCAAGTAATCCAGCCCTTAAACCTGCATCTTTCAGGACCTGAACGCTGTAGCCCCGATTCAAGAAGRGATTCTCCAATTCAGCAGATTTGACACTGTAGTCTGTTTCCTGATCGCAAATTCTGCYGACTCTTTGATATTGGCCATATGGAATATTCTCTTTTAGCCTTTTGGGGTGAAAGCTGTCTGCCCTCAGAATGGTATTCCCATCTGTAGGCTTCCTTAACTACTGGATCACGTCTCTGGCAACCAAACCAATAAAACGAACTACCAGCCGGCTCCGGTAGCAACCCCGGATTTATGTCGGGACTATATCTTYTGGATGGAAGGATGAAAAAGTATGAATAAATTAATCCAAATATCTTTTTTTATTAAAATATGTAAATTATTATTTMAATATGTTGGTAATCCGTTGTATAAAAGRGATAATGCCCTCGAAGCTGGTGTTTGGAAGATATATTGGCATGCCTCATGATTTTTATTTTTATTTGTCTAGGCAAGTCAGTTAGGKACAAATTCTTATTTACAATGACAGCCTACCGGGGAACAGTGGTTTAACTGCCTTGTTCAGGGGCAGAACGACAGATTTTTACCTTGTCAGCTCGGGGATTTGATCCAGCAACCACTAGGCTACCTGCTGCCCCAAAACATGTATCAGAAGTGGGATGATGATGTGGCGGGAGACACTTTTTTTCTTAAGTTCAATATCTTGAAAACTTGACTGCTGACATGCAAAACATTTTGGGATTGTATCAACAGTGGAATAATGAAAYAAAATACCAAAAGATTGTTTGAGTGAAATTTCCCTTTAATGTCATATGCACAAGTACAGTGAAATGCCTTTCTTGCAAGCTCTAAACCACAAAATGCAGTAATCAATATCAATTTAGTATTAAAAATAACATAAGGTATACCAAAAACACATGAAATAAGAACACAAGAAGTAAGTAAGGTATACAGGGTCAGTTCCAATACCATATTTACAATGTGCAGGGATACTGGAATGATAGATGTAGATATGTATAGGGGTAAGGTGACTAGGTATCAGGAAATATGATAAACAGAGTAGCAGCAAAGTATATGATGTGTGTGTGTGTGTGTGTGTGTGTGTGTGTAGAGTCAGTATAAATGTGTGTGTATGTTTTGGGCTCCTGAGTGGTGCAGCGGTCTAAGGCACTGCATCTCAGTCCTAGAGGCGTCACTAGAGACCCTGGTTCGATTCCAGGCTGCATCACAACTGGCTGAGATTGGGAGTCCCGCAATTGGCCCCTTGTCATTTGGGTTAGGTTTTGGCTGGGGTAGGCCGTCATTGTAAATAAGAATTTGTTCTTAACTCACTTGGCCTAGTTAAATACATATATTTTTTAAATGTTGTGTGTGTGTGAGTGAATGAATAGGGATTGGTGTTGGGGGTTGATTTGGGACTGGGTTGCAGAAGAACCTGACACCTCTGAAGACTGGCCACTGTATTTGCTGTAGATATAGTTTACAAAGTCATGCTGTGTGAGGAAGGGCAAGGGTTAAAGTTCACGGCTGTCACACGTGTACACACACACACGCCAATGAGTATTAGGAAAGCCAGTGGGTGGACAGAAGTGCTGGTGACAGGTCAGGGTTCATGACCCCTGGGGACTGGGGTTAAAGGGGGTGTCAGTGGTTGAATGGGACATGAGTGCAAGATGCTGCATTAAGATGCATTTATTTTGACCTCTGTGTGTGTGGGGGGGACCACAAGAATAGTAAACAAACAAACATTTGACCAACTGGGGACATTTTATTGGTCCCCACAAGGTCAAATGCTATTTCTAGGGGGTTTAGGGTTAAGGTTACAATTAGTGGGTAAGAGTACGGGTTAGGTTCAGGGTTGGAGAAAATAGGATTTTGAATGGGACTGAATTTTTGGTTAGCTGTACAAGACTGTGTGTGTATGTGTGCATGCATGTGTAACTAAGCATTTCAATGTTAGTCTACACCTGTTGTTTACGAAGCATGTGATGGATAACATTTGATTTGAGCGTTGGTGTGTGTGTGTGTGTGTGTTTGTGGGTCTAAGTGTGTGCAACAAGTGTGTGTGTTGGGGACAGGCACACGGCTGGCAGGTGCCCAAAGCCAAACGGTGGATGTATCGGCTCACGGTCACATCACACACACACACAGTCACCCAGACCTCTATTTATACTGGGCCACACAACAGAGTCACTGACCACACAAACACACACACCACACACACACACCACACACGGCTCTTGTCTTTCTGACCCATTTTCCCCTTACCTATCTTTAACATGGAATGCATGTGAATAACGTCTCTGTCTGAAGGCTGAAACCTATCTTTAACATGGAATGCATGTGAATAACGTCTCTGTCTGAAGGCTGAAGCCTTAGTACCTCAGTGTGACTAACTGAAAGTGACTGACTGTACAATATTAACAACCCAGACAGGAAACTGAAGGTCAAATCACAGCCTTCMCACTTTGTTTTAGGCAGTAGGTTGATCTTAGATCTGTGCCTAAGGGCACAATGATTTAACCCAGAGACGGGAAGTGATTAGTTRAGGGGTCAGAGTTCAGACTGTRGAACATGGCTCTGAGTGATAAACCTGYGTTTACTGTAGCCTCAGCGTGTATCAGGGATACAGCTATTTTCAACCTAGCTTCCTTTTCCYCTGAAAARKTGGATGTGGGAACTCCGTTCAGGCMTTTCTCTTACGCCTGCTACGTTCGGTTAACTTTATTGTGACTCCTGCCGGTCTGTAATCAAACTGGTTCCCAAACGTTTACTCGCTGTCCGTGACCCAGCCAAAGTCTTTCAGGAACATATTCAGATTTCTGTCAACTAACTAGTTTAAATGTGACCCAAAGGAAAACATTAATGGCCCACAAGTAGGTCCCTGGCCCACCCACTTCCACTATTACTGTTGAATAGTCATGCAAGCAGATTAAATGAACWTGGAAGCAAAGCGCCATCTAGGGTTTATATTGTGAACAGGCGTGTGATGGAGAGGTTTTRCCCCCCKAAAATGTATTGGTCACATACACATGGTTGCAGATGTTAATGCGAGTGTAGCAAAATGCTTGTAAAAACAAATGGGTGCAAAAACCTGTGTTAACAGTCATGTGTAGTTCAGCAAACACAAATGCGCACACACACAGACACAGCGTCATATCCCTCCCACACACACAGACACAGCGTCATATCCCTCCCACACACACAGGAAAAGGAGGTAAGATGTGTGGAAGCGAGGGCTTCAGATAAGTGTTGCTTTCAGCATCTTTGCTCCCTGCATGCTATTGGTTGGTGCCGTGCCAAACCCACAGCCAAGAGGCCTCAGCGATGTAACAGGAAAACAAGAGATTACATGAGCGCTTTACTCAGAGGTATGATTACAGAGAATGACTCAAATGCACAATATTATCATCTTGCAATTGTTAGCTATCAGACCTGGGTTCAAATACATATGCATTTTAATTATTTGTATTTGAAATACTTATTTCCTGTGTATTTGAGTATTTTCAAATAATGTTGCCCGTCAATGACTATGTGCCTGTAGTTCTTTAGTTTTTATTGACAACCACACAGACATCAAGTTAAGGTCACTATTTCAAGAGGAGGTGGATAGATAGGTAGGCTACAACCTATGGATGATTTTGATTACCACTCAACTCAACATAAAAACAATGAAACAGAACTTTGAAAAGGCATTGGAAGAAAGGAACACTGTGGGGGTATTTTTTTCCTTCCTTTTCTATTCTTTAGATAACAACATTTTCAACATCTAGACTGCTGGAACTCCTTTCCTTAGATCAAAAAGTATATAGGCAAACCTGTCTCCACACTCATTGCCTGGAGGGGTGAGGGCCTTTCTTCCTAGGCTGGGGTAGTGGTGGGGGCTGCTCCTCATCGTCATCCATTGGTGTCTMTGGAGGCCTCCCTCGAGCCTGGGCTCTGGGTTGGGGCGCGGCCTGGCTTGAGGCTCTGGCCGTGGGCCTGGGGCCCGTGGAACCAGGTGGGACCCCACCGGGGGGTCTCTGCCTTTGCTTCTGGCCCTCTGGGTGAGAAGGATGCTTTGTCTGGCCCTCTGGGTGGTATGGATGCTGGGTCTTGGTCAGGGGGGCTAGTCTCAACTCTCTTTCCTCTGTGAAGGAGAAGGAACAGATGAAATGAGGGAGGGAACAAAAGAAAGATACTGTAGATACCATAAATGTTTCTGTGCACAGAACACCAACACAATAYCCATAGACATTTGAGCTTTGGTCTGAAGCGATTACCTTCAAAGCGCATCTGGCTCTTGCGTCGGCTGAGGCAACAGCACACCAAGGTGATGATGATGAGGAGGAGTACCAAGCCCCCTCCGACGGCCAGGATGCTCACCATGGTCAAGAAATCAAAACCAAACAGTAACTGAGGATCACCCGATTTTGAGACAGCTGAGGGGAGGGTGGGGGATGAGGGGTGGAGCAGAGGAGAGACAAATGAGATGTTTTACTTTCTTTTTGTCTTTTTTATTTGTTGCGCCACCAATCTTATATTAGTCACTTTTTCCTGAAAACAGAGGAAGAAAAACAGAGCGAGACAGAAGAACACAGAGAGAAAGAGAAAGTCAGAGATTCGCAAAGAGAATTGCAATTGAGCCCTTCAAAACATACTGTACCGTTGCACGTTGGTTTGATGATGTCACTTGTCTCCATGCTGACCTCGTTGACTGCAGAGCAGGTGAAGGCGTCCGGCTCCTTCAGTTCTATCAGACCGATGGTCAAGATTTTTGTTTTCTCATTTATAGGCTGTCTGTTCTTGCTCCACTTGAAGGTCACTCCCTCAGTGTTGGTCAAGATACAGGTAAAGGTGACGTACTTAGCAGAACAGGTGATTTCAACTGAGGGCTTGGAGACTTTTTCTGGAGAAAAACAAAATGGCTGCTGTCAGTGTCTCTAAAGGAGAGGATARGGTACTTGTATGGTTGGAAAGAAAGAGAGAAAGAGACTTACCCTTCATACACAGGCTGAAGGCCCTTTCTAGGATGCTTTTCCCGTCGCTGTTGAACACCTCTGCTTTGTAAGTACCTTCGTTTGCKAACGACAGGCCTTTGAGCTGGAGAGACCCATCATCTAAGATGTCCTCAGCCTTGCCTGGTTTGAACATTCCATTCTTTCTTTTTAATATAACGTTGCCATTGTGTTTCCAGGTTATTTCTTTCGAACTCAAGTCAGTGTATTTCAGAGGGATGGAGAAGAAAGATCCATGTTGGAGATAATAATTGCATGAATCTGTGATAGAAGAGAAGAAAAGAGATCAGAATAATTCTCTGTTGTTGCTGACGGTAGCATACTTTTATTACATTTTGGGGTCTCATAGACACAGATGGTCAGATTAAGCCATCTCCTTGAGTAAATAGGATGTTAATCTTGGTCAAATGACCGATATCTTATACATTTATATGTCAATGGTAATTGAAATCAAATAAATTACATTGGCATGGAAAAAAACACTTAAGTAAAGAAATAAGTATTGTACCACATAATGATCTTAAAATATCTAAATAGCATTTACAATATCCATACAAATCATTCTAATAATGAGATAAAATTGCAATATCAAATCATGCAAAGGAAGTTGTTAAAAAATAGATTACATTGTTACATTTACAAGATAACACGAGGCACCATAGAAGAGACATTTAACACCATTTTTCATGTCATTGTTCATTTTCTCCCTAACATTGCTCAAATCAATTGTGATCAAATGTAAAGATTCAATAGCAATCCATGAATGTGACCATCAATGGGTAAGACCTTTTTAATTGACCAGATTGACCCTATTTGATGATCATTTAAATGAAAAGCATGCTATTTAAAATCAATAGACATCCTCTTCTCAAATAACTGATCCAACAATTACTCATCTTTTTTTACTGTAAAAAAACCCCCAGACTAAACAAAACATCCTCAAAACCCAATCCACAGGCTTGGGGGGATTAGAGGGAGAGAGTCTTACCTGCTGAAAGAGAGAGAAATCCATGAAGGACAAGGAATGCCAGTGGTAATGTACAGGCCATTGTGTAGTTACTACATGTACTGTGAGAAAAATGTACAGGTTTCAGTTTAGTAGTCAACTCTTTCCGGGATTTCACTGTATGTGTGTCTCAGAAGAGGAAATGATCCAACCAGCAGGCCCTGTATGTATCTACTCCCTCAGCAGTGCAGAGATGCCATATCTTAAAATAAGCTTCAAACAAACTCTTCATCTTCTCATCAGTATCAACACAGGCATTTTGTCAGGCATATCCTAAACGCAACCTTTTTTTAACAAAACGTTCTTATAAAATTCATGCCAAAATAGACATCTAGGCTACATTAATGCCACACAACTCCATATTAGGACATTCTCATAAATTATGACGATGTAAAAAAGAAGGAAAAATAAGTACATTAGTCATATAAATTGACTTATGATACTGGTTTCAGATCKGCTTTTCCTAGCTCAACCTGTAKYCTCGGTCACCATACAAAACGGACCCTGGGTCTGTGCTTAAGGGTGGGAAGCTCATACACTGTAGTCACTTACCAATTCAAAACTGAGCCCTATATACCTGCTCGAGAGTAGATCTGAAAGGATTGGACAAATTAAAGCAATATGGCAGAACGTGTTGATACCGTTCCTTTCCTCAATCTACCAGAAGTACCCAGGGTAGGTGACTGGGCTTGAGTTGGAATAGGGCAAGCCAGTGAACAACAGTTTTCATGTTGTAGAACTATGCTGACATCTAGTGTTACTTGCATCACCTGCACTTTGGGAATTCCAATTGCCTTTTGTCAACTTGACACAGTCAGTTTACCGGTAGTTTTAGTCATCCTATGCTACGAGAGAATTTACACCTTGCGGGTGTGATGAGAACTCAATCCGGTCGAATACGACGATACGAACGATTATTTCAGCGAGCGCTTCGTAAACCACGCCCCAGTGGGCAGAGCCAGGCATGTTGGACTGGGACGAATTTTAATACAAAAATGCCTATAATTTTACAGTCGGTCCGCCATGGTTCTGTGTAGCTAATATATTTCAGACCAGTGTATTTTAGTTAATTTCGTTTGACTTAAGTAAAATATATTTGAGTAGTAAACAGGGAAACAGTCCCAGACAGTTCGCAATAGAGCATGCCATCGTTTACTACCTTAATTATCGGGGTCATCTAGTTACCTGGTTATACGATGAGCTCGTTGACAAAACAGACCATGGGGGGGACTTTTTACACGAAGATGTATTTGTCAAAGGCCCGCGGTGGGTCTGTAAACTATGCGATTGTATTGGAGAAAGGTTTATAGCGTTGAATGTCACCTATTAATTTACTGTTATAGTATTTCAAAGTATCAGCCATATAACAGCCAGGGAAACTAATTGTACTCATTTTGATAGAACATGCTGTTTTTTCTGCCTCACTGTGGCGTTGTTTGCCTGAATTATTAGAATTTCCTGGTGATCACAACAAAACTACTTATTCTGCTCAAATAGATATAGAATAGAACATTGAGTTTTCTGCCTGAGCGTGGCGCTGTTTACTGCAATTTTCTTTATTGTCTTTTAACCAGAACAAAACGTATTTTTTTACTCAACTAGAGATTGCYATAAATGCTGTTTATTTAAAAAGATGCGCTAGGCTGACATGGYCGGTTTCCTCACGATGGTTGTTGGTTATTTACCAGGTAACAAGTAAAAACGAAACAAGGAATGAAGCCATTGACTCCTTATTTTACTCAACTAGATATTGTTACTTTGAAAAGACTGGCCTGGCTGACATGAKAAATACATTAAGAGGAAATGATCTACAGACACAGAGGAGGATTATATTTCTGCACATCTCTTTATGTGCGATGCTGGTTGCCATGGTTAACAAAAATACATGCAGGATCTTGAACGCTACCTGAATTGACTCAGAAAAGTAACATAAATAACATAAATATCCTACAGTATCACAGCAAGGTCAAATGGGTGTGTGTGTTAGTCAGATTATCCAGTCTCCACAGAAACACTATTGATTGTTCTCTACCCCCAGTGCATGTGGMGTACTATGGTTTTAGCCATGCTCTCACTAACCCTCATCTTTTCTCTTTGTCTCCCCTTCGGGAGGGCCTGAGATTCTAGGACACCGACCTGACACCTAGACCTGCCTGGCCCAACACCACKTGCACCCCTCTAACTGCCTCCACTGTTTTTGTCTCCTCCTTAAGTCACTGACCCCTCCCCACAAACCCAGATACTTGGATTCCATTATTTACCATGACTTCTTTATGAAAAGCCATCTGACCACAGGGTCTTGAAGTGTTAATACTTTCTGGATCTTGTCAGAGCCTGCTGGCTATGAAAACTGCTATTGCCCTTTCCTTATTGAAATGGTGAATAAAGGAAGACAATGCTTTCATTTTCAATTAAGACAAAATTAAGACAAGGTTAGAGATTCAATTATTTTATATGGTCTGTATCTCAGGCTCGTGCGGTGGAGGAGATGATCATGGGCTATACTCAGCCTTGTCTCAAGGTAGTAAGTTGGTGGTCTGTTGATATCCCTCTAGTGGTGTGGGGCCTGTGCTTTGGCAAAGTGGGTGGGGTTATATCCTGCCTGGTTGGCCCTGTCCGGAGGTATCGTCAGACGGGGCCACAGTATCCCCCGACCCCCCCCCCCGTCTCAGCCTCCAGTATCTATGCTGCAATAGTCTATGTGCCGGGGGGCTAGGGTCAGTCTGTTATATCTGGTGTAATTCTCCTGCCGCTATGGAACCCTGACGCGCTACCATGTCCCGGACCTGCTGTTTTCAACTCTCTCTCTCTCTCTACCATGCCTGCTGTCTCGACTGACATTTACTACTGAGGTACTGACCTGTTGCACCGTCTACAACCACTGTGATTATTATTTGACCCTGCTGGTCATCTATAAACGTTTGAACATCTTGAAGAAGAATCTGGCCTTAATGGCCGTACTCTTATAATCTCCACCCGGCACAGCCAGAAGAGGACTGGCCACCCCTCAGAGCCTGGTTCCTCTTTAGGTTTCTTCCTAGGTTCCTGCCTTTCTAGGGAGTTTTTTGGTGTTTTAGCCTGGGTTTTTGTATAGTACTTTAACATCGGCTGATTTAAAATGGSCTTTATAAATACATTTGATTGATTGATATCTGTATTATAGCAAGTTAAATAAAGATTAGTGCAAACCATGACTTCTTTCCCTAATCATTTCCTGAGGCTGAGGTATTTTGTCAGTTATCAGTTATTCCATACCAAGGCTGAATGGCAACAACACCATGCATAACTGCAATGCAACAATTAACCTCATTAGCACATGAATGTTCAGTCTATTGAATATTCCATRAATGAAAATATGGATTTCTTGGCTGAATMAATGTTTTATTAAACCTTCAAAAGCAACACACACCTACATAATAAAGGAAGTTTATCAAATATAGTTGTTGAAAGGAAAATGAATTTACTATATTAATTATAGTCACAGCTCTATGGGCCTTGGTCAAAATTTAGAACACATTCCATCTGTTGATTGGGTTTTGCCGGGGTCTTCCGTCATTGTAAATTAAGAGAAATTTTTTTACTGAATTGCCTAGTTTAAATTAAAATAAAATTGATGAAGCCACCTGAAATCAATGGCTGCATACCAATTATCCATCCCTCTCCTCGTGGATATCCAAGCATTAGATAGGTGTAAGCATTGGCTTGAGCTACATTACAACATTGTTAAAACCTTAGACGAGAAGAAAGTGCAAGTCCACACTTTGTGTAGAAGGACAATCGATATGCAGCCAATGTTAATGGTCACAAACCTTTGAGTCATTATGAAAAAAGGGTATTCTATAAAGGGCAAATAATTGACACAGGCTGTTGCAGTAGTAGGTAAGGCAATGGATCCAGAGCTGTATAGGTTAATTATGGACTTTAAAGTCCACGGCAGATACCCGCGACAATGCAACTAAAACGGAATGGGTTGTCATTACACAGAGGAATAAAACCTTTTGAGATGAAGGGTAAGATGAATTGCATCCCTATGCTCAATAATATCCATAAACATACTTTGTGTTGAAAATTACTCTCTGGTGTTAAGGGAACCTATCAAATGTCTAATTTCAACAGATGGTGAACTGCATTATAAGTGCACCGGGTCAAAGACTCTCCACACCTGGCCAAAGTGATCAGAATACTGAGGTGAATTTATATTTTGTGGAATTTCACAGTAGCCACATGGGGCTCATTGTAAAGTCACAAGACTAAATGGCCATTGGGGATAGATTCTACTGTTCAGGGATGTTCGCAGACATTGCACAATGGGTAGGTGTTACTCCCACTACTATGATCATGAAACTCTGCTTTTTAATTGTTATTTGTGGATTATGAAGTGCATTTTTTAAATTTAATGGCCCTTACAGAGGAATGTGGAGGCTTGACCAAAGTCCACATGAACATTTTCTCACGTCTTTGTATACATCTTCTCTTAAGGTACCTCAAATGTCCTACTTCCAGGGAACATACATATTTTTAAACACCCTATAACAGTAAGTCTCACTTAGCAATGTCATGTCTTGACGGTCAGGTCAGAGGGGGACTTGTTCAGGGCCCAACTGACTGTTTTCTACACTTTTTACTGTTAGTTTTTCCCCCCAAACGTATGGGCCATTGATTCAAACACCTTTTATATGGTTTTACATTTGCTAATCACTTAAACAAAAAGTTTTTTTTAACTTGGGTGATAATAACACTCACAGATTTAATGTACAGGTGAATATCTCTCGTGGATATGGAGGCCAAATCGCTTAAGTCAATCCTTTCTATTCAAATGTATGTTCTTAAAATACTTTTTACATCAGCAGTTGTCACAAAATGCTTCAGATACTGTACCTTGCCTAAAACCACTCAATAAAAGCCAATGCGAGTGAATGCCTAGAAGGCAGAAAACTGAATGTTCTTGCCAGACCATCTCTTCAAAAAAACTCCATTTAATTCTAATCTATTGAGCCAAAATAAGTAGTTGTTGTGATCACCAGGACATCCTAATAATTCAGGTAAAGAACGCCACAGCAGAAAAATCGACATGTTCTATCATAAAGTGAGTACAATTAGTACTAATAATCATCATCCTCTTCATCATCAGCTACATCTCCGCATTTTAATCCTTTCCTTGACCTCGGATGACTTCAAACCGTAAGAAGGTAATCGTGGTCGACTACATTGGATGTGAGCATGAACAAACACACGARACACCCATAATAGTCCTCAAAATAAATAAAAATACTTTCACTTTCTTATAGATCGTACTTGCGTTCGATGGCTGACCGCTGATCGACGCTTCACTTCCTCTTCTGTCCTAGAAAAATCGGATTTTCCTTGCAATATAATGTGGTATTGGTTGCTGTTAGCCTAATTCTACATCCCGGAACTTTTGCTTACTATTCTATTTGTTTTTTTTAATGAAAATTGATTTAGTATTCTGAATTTAGGATCACTAGGATCACTACTAGAGTGCGGTGAATTTAGCTTTAGATTCCGACTTCTCCTCAAWASCTCAACAGAACATGYCAGGATATAAATGTCATYTCAGCTGACGATGGCGAACAAGTTGCACCCRTTGTTTTCGCTGTTCCGTTCTGTTTTCCCAAAAATATTTMACGTACATTTCTATGGCTGATTATCATCCGTGTAGTCGCAGCTAAGGGACCGTCTTAAAAGCACTAGTAGTGCATGGACAAACCCCCCTCCCCGCKAAAAAAGCCCTATTACAACCTGTGTTGTGATAATTGCTTGATTGCTCTATAACCTGTTAATTAATCTTCCTTGCGACCGTGATATATAGGCCTAAAGGCTGAGACAATAAGACAGTGGCAGAATAAATTCAACCACACCTTTTTTTAAATCACAAAACCAGATAGCAACCTCTGTCCAGTGAATACGTAAAATGTAGTGTTAACTGAAAAACTTAAATAGCTTTGTAACCACATGAAAGAAAACTCAACCCAACTGAAATACATTCAGGGGCCGCTACTCTCCCATCCAATTAATTTAAAATCATTATACGTTAAAAAAATGGTATAATAATAATAATAATAATAATAATATAGCTTATAACTTCAATAGCTTCCACCCCATATAACTTGCAATAATTCAACCAATTTATTGGTTCAGGGAATTCATCTGTACAATCTACGTTTCCCAAAATTATATGATGTTAATTTCTATGGTTTATTCTCTGTGTAGTCACAGCTAAGGGTCTTAAAAGTACAATTGAAACCTAGTGTTAACAGAAAGACTTCAATAGATTTCTTACCACATGACTTAAAAATATTACAAGTATTCCTCTTATTTTTTTTACTTTGGCTGTTTCCAATTAATAAAAGGTTTTAATATGTAAAAAAAAAAACTTCCTTTAAACATAAATAGCTTCAACCCCATATCACTTGCATGCATACAACCAACTGTTATTGATTCAGGGACCTCGTCTGTACAATCTATGGAAATTACATTTGTGCGTTTTGACTTTGGCTATTTTAAATGACATTTATTTAATTACATGTCAAACATACTTGCTTTAAACTTTAATAGCTTCCACGCCTTATCACTTGCATGAAAACAACCAATTGTTATTGGTTTAGGGATCTCTTCCCTCCCATCTACAGCAATTAATTTTAAAAAAAGTTTTTACTTTGGCTATTTTAAATGAATTTTATTGTATGTAAAAAAATACTTGCTAAAAACTTCAATAGCATCCAACCCCATATCACTTGCACGAATACAATCAACTGTTATTGATTGAGTGTRACGCCCTGACCGTAGAGAGCTGTTTATGTCTCTATTTTGGTTTGGTCAGGGTGTGATTTGGGTGGGCATTCTATGTTCATTTTCTATGTTTTTTTATTTCTTTGTGTTTGGCCGGGTGTGGTTCTCAATCAGAGGCAGCTGTCTATCGTTGTCTCTGAGAACCATACTGTAACGATTCTCGTCTGGTGAAGGAGAAGAGGACCAAAATGCAGCGTGGTCAGTGTTCGTCATAATTTAATTGAAAACGGAACACTACACAAAATAACAACGAGGAGAAAACGAAACAGTTCTGCAAGGTGAACAGACACTACACAGAAAATAAACACCCACAACCAAAATGGTGAAAACAGGCTACCTAAGTATGATTCTCAATCAGAGACAACGATCGACAGCTGCCTCTGATTGAGAACCATACCAGGCCAAACACAGAAATATAACAACATAGAAAAAAGAACATAGACTACCCACCCCAACTCACGCCCTGACCAACCTAACACAAAGACATAAAAAAGGAACTAAAGTCAGAAGTGAACATGACTTAGGTAGTTTTTCCACATGGTTTTTGTGGGTAGTTATTTTTCTGTTAGTGTTTTGCACCTGACAGGACTGTCGGTTTATTCTTTGTTATTTTGTTCTAGGAATAATCGTCGCTCGAAAAAAGAGCTGAAGGCAGCTAAAGTGGTGAGGCGGCGATTATGAGGCAAGGAGCGCAGCAGGCACGAAGAGGACGCCCCAAGAAATGTTTGGGGGGGGCACATGGGAGATTCATGGGGAATTGGCGGAGTCAGGGCGATAGACCTGACCAACTCCCGTGCTTACCGGAGAGCGCGTAGTACTGGTCAGGACCTGGTTTGCGTAAAGCGCACGGTGTCTCCAGTAGCGCTCATAGCCGGAGCGTATATGCGCCCCCGACAAGTGCCATGCGAGAGGGGCAATCCAGCCAGGGTGGATTTGGTGCTCTCAGCGCGCTTGGTCTCCGGTGCACGTTCGGCCCAGAGTTCTGTGCCGGCTCTGCGACTGTGTATCCGGGGCACTGGGATGGTTCAGTTTTCGTCCTATGCTGCGCTCCGCCAGTGCCGGGCTAAAGTGGGCATTGAGCCAAATGGGAGGAGCGAGTGGTAAGCCCCAGATCTCTAGTGCTCCCCCAGCCCGGTTCGACCTGTGCATGCACTCTGGAGGGGCCGGCTAAAGAGGGCATTCAGCCTAGAGGAGTGGCGCAAGGCTGCGTACCAGGGCTCCAGTGCTTCCCCACAGCCCGGTATTCCGGTGCCTCCTCTACGCACAGGCCTCCTGTAGGTCTCCCCAGCCTGGTGGGCCCTGTGGCAGCCACGCACCAGGCTGTCTCTACGTCTCTCCCTCCAGAGTCTTCTCCAGTCGAGCCCAGCGACGCTTGCCTCCAGTCTGGAGCTCAGCAACGCCTACAGTCGGAGCCTCCAATGCTACATCCGGAGCTCAGTCGCCCTACAATCGGAGCCTCCAGATGCACAATCCGTGAGCTCGAGTCGCCCTAACATCGCGAGCTCCAGAGTCGCTACATCCGGAGCCTCAGAGTCGCCCTACAATCCGGAGCTCCAAGTCGCCCTACAATCCGGAGCCTCCAGAGCGCCCTACAATACGGAGTCCAGAGTCGCCTCAATACGAGCCTCGATCGCCTACATCCGGAGCTCCAAGTCGCCCTAAAATCCGGAGCCTCCAGAGTCGCCCTACAATCGGAGCCTCCAGAGTCCCGCTACAATCCGGAGGCCTCCAGAGTCGCCCTACAATCGGAGCCTCCAGAGTCGCCTAAATCCGGAGCCTCCGAGTCGCCCTACAATCGGACCTCAGAGTCGCCCTACAATCCGGAGCCTCCAGAGTCGCCTACACCTCGGAGCCTCCAGAGTCCAAGTCCACTCAGAGTCCAAGCCTCCAGAGTGCCTACATCGGAGCTCCAACGAGGTGCCCAGTCGGAGCTCCAACGAGGGTGCCCAGTCCGGAGCCTCCAACGAGGGTGCCAGTCCGGAGCGCTCAACGAGGGTGCCCAGTCCGGAGCTCCAACGAGGGTGCCCAGTCCGGAGCCTCCAACGAGGGTGCCAGTCGGAGCTCACACGAGGGGCCCAGTCCGGGGAGCAGTCCGGAGCTCAACGAGGGTGCCCGTACGACGGGTCCCCAGTCGGGGCGGCTGAGGTCCCGTGGGCCAGCGAGGGTTTTTCCTCGTACGCCAGCCAGAGCGCAACGGGAGAAAATGCCCACCCAGACCCTCCCCTATAGGTTCAGGTTTTGCGGCCGGAGTCCGCACCTTTGGGGGAGGGGGGGGTTACTGTCACTGATTTGGGTGGGCATTCTATGTTCATTTTCTATGTTTTGTATTTCTTTGTGTTTGGCCGAGTGTGGTTATCAATCAGAGGCAGCTGTCTATTGTTGTCTCTGATTGAGAACCATACTTAGGTAGCTTTTTCCCACATGGTTTTTGTGGGGAGTTATTTTCTGTTTAGTGTTTTGCACCTGACAGGACTGTTTCGGTTATTCTCTTTGTTATTTTGTTCTTAGTGTTCAGTTTTCAATAAAAAGCATGAACACTTACACTTACATTGAGACACCATGTCTGTACGATCTACGGCAATTCCTTACATTTTTTGACACCGGCTATTTATTCTATAAATGTAAATGTACTTTACATGAAAAACACTTAGTTAAAACTTCAGTAGCTTGCACCCAATGTGACATTAATGAATACAACCAACTCTTCTTTTGTCAGGGACCTCTTCCCTCCAATCCAAGATCCTAACTCACGTCCAGTTTTTCAGGTCTCAGCCCCATTCGCAGGGGGCAACCAGACTCCTTTCGCAGGTTACCCTACGTACCCTAACCTTAGAAAGCTAGCGGTCCTCCAGAACCTTCCCCCATGGCCAGTGAGCTAGTACATAGAGAGGCGAGTAGACCTCCTCCAGAATCTAAAGCAGCCAGTGGGCCAGAACCCCCTGACGCTAGCGGACCTCAGCCAGAACCTTTTCCAGTGGTCAGAGAGCCTGTTCCAGACGCAGTTCCTGTTTCTGTGGCCATTGTTAAAGGAAAATGACATTACATGTGTTACATTCATATATTCACTGTCAAAACTATTTGGGGGGTGGGTACATYAAAACCAGGGGCAGCATGTAGCCTGGGACCAGCCTGGGCTACATGCAGCTTTTTGCTCCTTGTGTGCTGTGGAATGGCCCTGGGGCTCCAGTAGGGCTGGGCAGTCTCTGGTGTTGTAGTTATTGGAGGTGGTCCGCTCTAAAGCAGTGTCTTTCAGGGCCTTTGCAAATATCATCATTCCATTCTTGCTGGGGTGCACATGGTCATAAAAGTGATGGGGCTGGATGTCATGATGGCAGAGTGGAACAGACTCCTTTCCTATCTTCATGTGTAGAGTCCAGGCCCCAACGAATTGAGCCTGTTCTGAGGGCAAAGGGGGGTGCAAATCAATATTAGGAAGGTGTTCTTACTGTTTTGTACACTCAGTGTATATACAGTGGGGAGATTAAGTATTTGATACACTGCCGATTTTGCAGGTTTTCCTACTTACAAAGCATGTAGAGGTCTGTAATTTTTTATCATAGGTACACTTCAACTGTGAGAGACGGAATCTAAAACAAAAATCCAGAAAATCACATTGTATGATTTTTAAGTAATTCATTTCATTTTATTGCATGACGTAAGCTATTTGATACATCAGAAAAGCAGAAACTTATATTGGGTACAGAAACTTTGTTTGCATACGAGATCATACGTTTTCTGTATTCTTGACAGGTTTGCACCAATGCTGCAGGGTTATTTTGGCCCCACTCTCCATACAGGAACTTCTCCGATCCTTAGGTTTTCGGGGATGTTCTGGGCAATAGCGGTTTCAGCTCTCCTCCCCATAAATTTCTCATTGGGTTCAAGTCTGGAAGACTTGGCTAGGCACCCAGGACTTGAGATGCTTCTTACGGAGGCCACTCCTTAGTTGCCTCGGCTCGTGTGTTTCGGGCGTTGTAATGGCTGGAGACCCCGACCCGATTCTATCAATGGGCTCTTACGAGGGAAGGAGTTGTGGCAAGAATCTAGTACAGGCCATCCATCCCTCCTCAATACGTGCACAGGCCTGTCCTTTGCAGAAAAGATGCCCAAAAGAATGGTTTTCC
>NW_019943010.1:167020-205905 GCF_002910315.2 Salvelinus sp. IW2-2015 | reverse complement strand
AGAAGAGACGAGATCTTCTCCCATTCCTCCCTCTGGATCAAGTCCAGTATGTCATTTTGGGCGAAACTTCAGATGGGCCTGGACATGCGTGGCTTTGAGCAGCGGGGACCTTGGCGTGCACTGCAGGATTTTAATCTCATGACGGCGTAGTGTGTTGCTTCTAATGTTCGTTTTCTTTGAGACTGTGGTCCCCAGCTTCTCTTCAGGTCATTTGACTAAAGGTCCGGCGTGGTAGTTTCTGGGCTGATCCCTCACCTTCCGTCAATGATCATGTGATGCTTCCAGCGAGGTGAGATCTTGCATGGAGCCCTCAACCGAGGGTGATTGACGCGTGCATCTTGAAACTTCTTCGCATTTTCTAATAATTGGCGCAAACAGTTGTTGCCTTCTCACCAAGCTGCTTGCGCTATCGTCCTGAAGCGCGCATCCACCTTGTGTGCAGGTCTAGTCAAATTTTATCCTGATGTCATTACACAGCTCTCTGGTCTTGGGCATTGTGGAGAGGTTGGAGTCTGTTTGTATTGAGTGTGGTGACAGAGCGCGTTTTTATTCAGGTAACTGAGTTCAAAAGGTGCAGTTAATACAGGTAATGAGTGGAGGAACAGGAGGCCCTTGTGTCGTGGCATAATCTAGAAATTGTAGCTTAAGTAACTAGATAGATAAGATGCTTATTTTTATCATATGCTTGTGAGAATACTGTGTTCATTCAGAATGGTGCCTTTTGGACTATAGGATTGTCAGTGCATTTTCCCTTCTGTGATAGGGCTTAGTAAACTTGGGGCCAGAGAGGGAGAGGTCAGGCTGTCTTCGTATGTCATGTATATGTTAAACCATGTGGTGGCTATGTAGAATATCTAGAAGGGGAGGAGGACAGAGTGGAACGTTGTTTTTTATGGGCAATGTGTTGTAACTATCCTAACCATGGTGAAGGGATGGCGTTATTAATGGGGAATCAGTTAGTTTATCTCATACAGATGTCTTGTACTGCTCAGTCACTCCCTACTTTTCTCATGGGGGGAAGGAGTAAGGGCAGTGTTTGGAACATTTGTTAATGTCCCCTCTGAATGGTTTGCCCTTTATCTTATCTTGATCTGGTATATGACCTTAGAGGCTCACTGTCTTCAGTGAGTTTGTCCAGGTTTGGGAGTATCTAGAATTGACAATTGATATATGCCATTGGATGAGGTAATGTTTTGGTAGACAGTGAAGTACCAAGAATGAGATTGAAACCTTATTTTAGGAGACCAAACTGAACGATGATTTATAGCTGATGCTGTCTAGCTATGGGATACTCCTCTTTGTGGTAAAGGATTCTTTGTAAGTTGAGAGGGGTGTATCTTGGCTATAAATGAAACTAAGAATTGTTTTGTAAGGACTCTCAGAGAATTCATTTATAGACACTGAATTGATCTGAGAGTCAATAAAGGGCTTTGGTGAAGCTTATATATATATTAAAGATGAAATTTATAATATAACTTTGACTTGTGTGTGGTTGGCTCTCTCTCTCTTCATTGAGTAATACAGGAAATTACCACGACAGCTTCTTAAAGAAAAACTAACAGGTCTGTGAGAGCCGGAATTCTTACTGGTTGGTAGGTGATCATATACTTATGTCATGCAATAAAATGCAAATTAATTACTTAAAAATCATACAATGTGATTTTCAGGATTTCAGGATCTCTCACAGTTGAAGTGTACCTATGATAACAATTACAGACCTCTACATGCTTTGTAAGTAGGAAAACCTGCAAAATCCGCAGTGTATCAAATACTTGTTCTCCCCACTGTATATATAAAGTTGAAGTCGGAAGTTTACATACACTTAGGTTGGAGTCATTAAAACTCGTTTTTCAACCACTCCACAATTTTAACAAACTATAGTTTTGGCAAGTGGGTTAGGACATCTACTTTGTGCATGACACAAGTAATTTTTCCAACAATTGTTTACAGACAGATTATTTCACTTATAATTCACTGTATCACAATTCCAGTGGGTCAGAAGTTTACATACACTAAGTTGAATGTGCCTTTAAACAGCTTGGAAAATTCCAGAAAATTATGTCATTGCTTTAGAAGCTTCTGATAGGCTAATTGACATAATTTGAGGTGTACCTGTGGATGTAATTTCAAGGTCTACCTTCAAACCCAGTGCCTCTTTTCTTGACATCATGGGAAAATCAAAATAAATCAGCTAATACCTTATAATATACCTTAGCTAATAATACCTACAATAATAACAATTGTAGACCTCCACAAGTCTGGTTCATCCTTGTGAACAATTTCCAAACGCCTGAAGGTTCATCTGTACAACAATAGTACGCAAGTATAAACACCATGGGACCACGCAGCCGTCATACCGCTCAGGAAGGAGATGCGTTCTGTCTCCTAGCGATGAACGTACTTTGGGGCGAAAAGTCAAATCAATCCCAGAACAACAGCAAAGGACCTTGTGAAGATGCTGGAGGAAACAAGTACAAAGTATCTATATCCACAGTAACATAAGTCCTATATCAACATAACCTGAAAGGCCACTTAGCAAGGAAGAAGCCACTGCTCCAAAACCGCCATAAAAAAGCCAGACTATGGTTTGCAACTGCACATGGGGAKAAATATCGTACTTTTTGGAGAAATGTCCTCTGGTCTGATGAAGCAAAAATAAAACTGTTTGGCCATAATGACCATCATTATGTTTGGGGGAAAAAGGGGGAGGCTTGCAAGCCGAAGAGCACCATCCCAACAGTGAAGCACGAGGGTGGCAGCATCATGTTGTGGGGGTGCTTATCTGCAGGAGTGACTGGTGCACTTCACAAAATAGATGGCATCATGAGGTAGGAAAGTTATGTGGATATATTGAAGCAACATCTCAAGACATCAGTCAGAAAGTTAAAGCTAGGTCGCAAATGTGTCTTCCAAATGGACAATGACCCCAAGCATACTTCCAAAGTTGTGGCAAAATGGCTTATGTTAAGGACAACAAAGTCAAGGTAWTGGAGTGGCCATCACAAAGCCCTGATCTCAATCCCATAGAAAATGTGTGGGTAGAACTGAAAAAGCGTGTGCAAGCAAGGAGGCCTACAAACCTGACTCAGTTACACCAGCTGTGTCAGGAGGAATGGGCCAAAATTCACCCAACTTATTGTGGGAAGCTTGTGGAAGGCTACCCGAAACGTAGCCTTCCAACAATTTAAAGGCAATACTACCAAATACGAATTGAGTGTATGTAAACTTCTGACCCACTGGGAATGTGATGAAAGAAATAAAAGCTGAAATAAATCATTCTCTCTACTATTATTCTGAGCATTTTCACATTCTTAAAAATAAAGTGGGGATCCTAACTGAAACTAAGACAGGAATTTTTACTCTGATTAATGTCTGGAATTGTTGAAAACTGGTTTAAATGGCATTTGGCTAAGGTGTATGTAAACTTCCGACTTCAACTGTATATGTATGTGTATATATATGTATGTATATATATATAGTGAGGGGACTTATCACCAGTTTTTTCTCCTTCAACACAATGTCTGACAAAGATTGTCAGTCAGCTTCATGAAACAACTAGCTTTCTGACCCTAAGTGCTCTATTTAAATAAAACTTAACGCGATGGTAAAATCTAAGAACTGGCAGTAGCGCTATAGGTTCAGGGAGTGTATCAGAAAATATTTGTATACTTTTCACTATCACAATTGGCACACTTGCTGGCATTGGTGCAAAAGGGCTGAGTTTGATGACATTGAAAAAATAAATTGGAGCAATCACAGAGGAGATATAGGCGAGAAGAGAAGGATCTGAACAAATCAAATCAAAGTCAAATCAAATTTTATTAGTCACATACACATGGTTAGGAATGTTAATGCGAGTGGTAGCGAATAATGCTTAGTGCTTCTAGTTGCCGACAAATGCAGTAATAAGCCACATAGTATTAAACCTAACAACATTCCACAACTCTATACTACCTTAACACACACACACCAAGTGTAAAGGGATAAGAATATGTACATAAAGATATGAGTGAAGGTGGTGGTACAGAACGACATGGCAAGATGCAGTAGAATGTATAGAGTACAGTAGTATACATATGAGATGGGGATGTAGGGTAGAAAAATTACTTTAAGTGGCAATTTGTTTAAAAGTGGCTAGTGGTAGCATTTTTAAATAATTTATCGCAATCGCAATTCACCCATTTTTTAAAGTGCTGAGTTGAGTCAGTATGTTGGCAGCGGCCCGCTAAATGTTAGTGGTGCTGTTATAACCAGCTGATGGCCTTGAGACTAGAAGGCTGTTTTTCAGGTCTCTCCTCGTCCCCTGCTTTGATGCACACTGTAGACTGACCCTCGCTTCTGGATTGATAGCGGGGTGAACAGGCAGTGGATTGAGGTGGTGTTTGTCCTGTGATTGATCTTAGGCCTTTCCTGTGACACTCGGGTGGTGTAGGTGGTCCTGTAGGGAGTAGCTTGCCCCCGGTGGTGGGTTCTGGCAGACCTCACTACCACCCCCTCTGGAAGCCTTCACGGTTTTGTGGCGGAGCAGTTGCCGTACCCAGCGGTGAATCACATGCCCGAAGGATGCTCTCGATTTGTGCATCTGTAGAAGATTTGTGAAGTGCTTTCTGTGAACAAGCCGAATTTCTACTTCAGCTCCTGAAGGTTGAAGAGCGCTGCTGCGCCTTCTTCACAACGCTGTCTGTGTGGGGGTGGACCAATTCAATTTGTCCGTGGTGTACACCGAGGAACCTTTAAAACTTCCACCTTCTCCACTACTGACCCGTCGATGTGGATAGGGGGGTGCTCCCTCTCTGCTGTTTTCCTGAAGTCCAGCAATCATGCTCCTTTTGTTTTGTTTGACGTTGTGTGAGGTTATTTTTCTGACACCACACTCGAGGGCCCTCACCTCCTCCCTGTAGGCCGTCTTCGTCCGTGTTGTGGGTAATCAAAGCCTACCACTGTAGTGTCATCACGCAAACTTGATGATTGAAGTTGAGGCGTGCATGGCACGCAGTGCGTGGAGGTGAAAGGGAGTTACAGGAGAGGGCTCAGAACGCACCACTATGTGGGGCCCCAGTGTTGAGGATCGGCCAGCGGGGTGGAGTATGTTGTTTACCTACCTCACCACCTGGGGGGCGGCCGTCAGGAAGTCCAGGACCCAGTTGCACAGGGCGGGGTCGAGACCCAGGGTCTTGAAGCTTGAATGACGAGTTTGGAGGGTACTCATGGTGTTAAATGCTGAGCTTAATCGATGAACAGCATTTCTCACATGGATCCTCTTGTCCAGATGGGTTAGGCAGTGTGCAGTGTGGTTGCGATTGCGTCGTCTGTGACCTATTGGGTCGTAAGCAAATTAGTGGGTCTAGGGTGTCCGGTAGGTGAGGTGATATGGTCCTTGACTAGTCTCTCAAAGCATTCATGATGACGGAAGTGAGTGCTACGGGGCGGTAGTCGTTCAGCTCAGTTACCGTAGCTTTCTTGGGAACAGAACAATGGTGGCCCTCTTGAAGCATGTGGGACAGCAGACTGGGATAAGGATTGATTGAATATGTCCGTAAACACACAGCCAGCTGGTCTGCGCATGCTCTGAGGACGCGGCTGGGAATGCCGTCTGGGCCTGCACCTTGCGAGGGTTAACACGTTTAAATGTTTTACTCACCTCGGCTGCAGTGAAGGAGAGCCGCAGGTTTTGGTAGGGGGCCGTGTCAGTGGCACTGTATTGTCCTCAAAGCGGGCAAAAAAAGTTGTTTAGCCTGTCTGGGAGCAAGACATCCTGGTCCGCGACGGGGCTGGTTTTCTTTTGTAATCCGTGATTGACTGTAGACCCTGCCACATACCTCTTGTGTCTGAGCTGTTGAATTGCGACTCGATTTTGTCTCTGTACTGGGACTTAGCCTGTTTGATTGCCTTGCGGAGAGAAATAGCTACACTGTTTGTATTCGTCATGCTTCCGGTCACCTTGCCCTGGTTAAAAGCAGTGGTTCGTGCTTTCAGTTTCACGCGAATCGCTGCCGTCAATCCACGGTTTCTGGTTTGGGAATGTTTTAATCGTTGCTGTGGGTACGACATCGAATGCACTTCTTAATGAACTCGCTCACCGAATCAGCATATTCGTCAATATTGTTGTTGGACGCAAGCGGAACATATTCCAATCCGCGTGATCGAAGCAGTCTTGAAGCGTGGATTCAGATTGGTCGGACCAGCGTTGAACAGACCTGAGCGGGGAGCTTGTTGTTTTAGTTTCTGTTTGTAGGCTGGAATCAACAAATGGAGTCGTGGTCAGCTTTTCCGAAAGGGGGCGGGGGAGGGCCTTATATGCGTCGCGGAAATTAGTATAACAATGATCTAGGGTTTCCCAGCCCTGGTAGCACAATCGATATGCTGATAGAATTTAGGGAGTTTTGTTTTTAGATTAGCCTTGTTAAATCCCAGCTACGATGAATGCAGCCTCAGGGTGTGTGGTTTCCAGTTTACAAAGAGTCAGATAAAGTTCGTTCAGGGCCATCGATGTGTCTGCTTGGGGGGAATATATACGGCTGTGATTATGATTGAGAGAATTCCCTTGGTAGATAATGCGGTCGACATTTGATTGTGAGGAGTTCTAGATCAGGTGAACAGAATGACTTGAGTTCCTGTGTGTTGTTATGATGATCACACCACGTCTCGTTAATCATAAGGCATACCCCCGCCCCTCTTCTTACCAGAAGATGTTTGTTTCTGTCGGCGCGATGCATGAAGAAACCAGATGGCTGCACCGCTCCGTTAGCGTCTCTTGAGTTAGCCATGTTTCCGTGAAGCAGAGCACGTTGCAATCCCTGATGTCTCTCTGGAATGCTACCCGTGCTCGGATTTCATCAACCTTATTGTCAAGAGACTGGACATTGGCGAGTAGTATGCTAGGGAGTGGAGCGCGATGTCCCGTCCCGAAGCCTGACCACGAGACCGCTCGTTTTCCCCTTTTACGGCGTCGCACAGGGTCGCCGGCTGGGATCAGATCCATTGTATTGGGTGAAGGCAAAACAACTGGATCCGTTTCGGGAAAGTCATATTCCTGGTAGGAACGATGATGAGTTGACGTTAATCGTATATTCAGTAGTTCCTCCCGACTGTATGTAATGAAACCTAAGATTACCTGGGGTACCGATGTAAGAAATAACACATAAAAAAGCAAAATACTGCATATTTTCCAAGGAACGCGAAGCGAGGCGGCCATCTCTTTCCGGCGCCGGATGGATGTACAAAGGGAAGTCCAATTGCGTCAGTAAGCCACCAGTTCTGCCAAGCCTCAAGAAAAGCCCCAGAAAGAAGGACGCCGCCAGTTCTCTGTCTCTGACTAAGAAATACATGACAGATGCAAGAAGCATATACAGCAACAGTGACAGGACATACCATAGTGTTGACAGAGGTAAGTTTACATTATTCAAATTCAATACATCTTTACATCTATGTATACCCTATATCTTTATCTATTTATATACAACTTCGCGTGTCAGAAATATGATGAACAATAAAAGGGTCCACTTAAAAGGGTTTTAAGTGGTGGACAACAGTGGCGGAACTAGAGTTTCATACATGGGGTGGACAAGGCTACTTCAGGGGGTCCATAGACCACGACAGAAAATGAGTGTGTAACCCTAACCTGGCATCTAAGGAGCATGAATGAATCCTATGATTGCTGATTAGTGATAATTCACTGAACCCGGAGTTCTTCAATGTGGGAGATAGTGTGGTCCAAATGGGTTACTTCACTAGAATTCTTTAGAATACTATGAATAGTCAGTGTTTCTACCTCGGAACTGCAGCTCAATTTCTTTCTTTCTTTCTCTCTCTCTCTCTCTCTCTCTCTCTCTCACACACACACACATACACACTGTACTGTACTCACATACTGGAGAGACTTGGGTCACTCTTTTCATGAATATATAATCTGTGTCTATATGTGTTGAACATCCAAAATATTTTCAGAAAATAAAGCTCAAGCACCAAGGACATAAGATAGCATTTGTGTGTTGCATAGTTTATCTACAAAGGTATTGTCATGCCCTGACCTTAGTTTCTATGTTTTCTGTATTATTTTGGTCAGGTCAGGGTGTGACGAGGGTGGGTATGCGTGTTTTTGTATTGTCTAGGGTTTTTGTATGTCATGGGGTGTTTGTAAGTCTAGGCATATTGTAGGTCTATGGTGGCCTGAATTGGTTCCCTATCAGAGGCAGCTGTTTATCGTTGTCTCTGATTGGGGATCCTATTTAGGTTGCCATTTTCCATTTTGGTTTCATGGGTTCTTGTGTTCTATGTGTAGTTGCCTGTCAGCACTCGTTTTATATAGCGTCACGTTAGTTGGTTTTGTGTTCTTTCTTCATTAAAAGAAGAATGTATGCATATCACGCTGTGCCTTGGTCTCCTCACTACGACGAACGTGACAGGTATCAAGCAGAAATGGACTTATATAAATAATACATTTTGGTGCCCATCAATATTACAAAGTTACAGTATCATATTTATGCTCATATATATTATGTTTACTAACAGCAAAGTTTTGGAATTGGCCTAATCAAGACCAAATAAAAAATGTGTGTCATGATACCCTTTGGATTTATCATATTAGAATGTCAGTGTACTAGCTAGTACACCGTACAGGTTTTCATCATGACCAGAGGGACTGCCTAAGTGCCAAATTATCCTAGGTAGATTTAAAACAGCATAATTCTGCGGTTCTGGTGAGAACTGGCTAAATGTTTCACAAACTCATTCATGTTGAGGGAGCGTGCCCTCCTTGACTCAACACTGAGAATTCCCAGGTGACTTAACCTGTCATCAACCATTGTTGTCCTAAGGTGGGTTTTAATCCGTTTTAAAGCTGAGGAACTTCTCTCGCAAGAAGCACTGCTGACTGGTGTAACATCATAAATRGTACAAAGTCGAAATAGCTCATGGAAGACCTCTTTATAAGGTTCTAGAAACACAACAAAGTCAAGGAGAGTAGACGGTCTGTCCCTTCCACATTTCTCTCTCCTATCAAGAAGCCGCTTGGTTTGATGAACCTCATGTTTGAGGTCCTCTAAATCTGACTCAGAGGTCTGAGCAAAGGCAAACAGAGGCTCCTCATTTAAGAATGTTGTACTCTTTGGGTTGAGAGACTGGACCCCTTGCATTATCTTGCAATTCTTCTTTGAAAAACACCTCTGCAGCTCAGCTGTGAGATGGTCAAGCAKCTGATAAAAGATAGCTCTTTGGAAGCTCTCACCATCACTTGGGTCACAATTTTTCTGTCCTACAGTGCTCATCATCAWTGAGTGGTGAAATCTTAAACTTGTTTTAGGCTGTCTTTTACACACTTATTTTGCAGTGCTCTGCAATCTCTTCAACCTCTTTCCATAGTTCTCCAAAGTAACCCTCACTTCTGTAGTCCTGTAATGTGTCTGTKAYGGCACCTACTAGATSCACAGCCCRTGCTAGGTCAAGAGAGCTTGATTGGAGCATGTCAGAAAGACATTTGGCATCACCAAGCACTTTACAAAAGGTAACCAAAAGCCCTATYAAATGTAAATCTATRTGAGAAACTAGGCTCCTTGCCTCCACTTATCTATCACCACTATTTTCAAGTGTGATATCCTGTAGCACTCTCAGAACTGCTGGAAGCCTGTCCCTCAGATTACGGCATGCCATGTATCTGCATGCCCACCTTACATCCGTAAGTCTCTGTAGTTCCCTGGGCTGCTGCTGTGGATACATCTCTTTCTGAACTGCAAGCCACTTGAGAACGTACGAGCCAGATTGGGTCCTTGTGAAGTCTGACCACACTGACTCTGACTAGCTTCAAGTAGGGAACTGCTCTGGGGTCGGATGGTGGTGCAAGGGCTGGGGTCTGTTTGCACCTGATCTGCCTGTTTGTGCTTCTTTAAAAAGAAGTCTGATATTTCRCCCTTTCTTTTCATGTTTAATTGACCCTATGCAACAATAAGACAGTCTATGGTTACATCTAAGCATTCAATTACACACATTTAAGTCTAATCTTAATTACAAATCCCCATTATCATAACTGTACCTTAAAATCAACTACCAGCCTAAGTTACTWGTTAGAMCATGGCTAGCCCTACTCTGCAGTAAGTAACTTAGCTAGCTATAATTTCTTACACCTTTACCATAGCAAACAGGCTATCTGCAAATTGGGGTAATCTTTTGAGTAACGTTAACAGATTGATAATAACAATTGTTCATTTTGAGTTCAAGTACGAAAATCTAACTGAGTTAATGGATTTCAAATTAGTGAATGTTAACTTGCTGAACACTGGCAGCTGTAGCCTACTAGTTACCCCACATTAGCTAAACATTCATATACTGTAACTTACGACACTGCATTGTATATGCGTGTATTACTAGCACAGATGTAAACATAATGTTAGGCTACATTGGGAACCGATCTCTCTAATCTGATTAACTGTCTGTTAATTGAGCCAAAGGTCTAACGTTAATTTACACAGTGACTTAACTTTCGTAAAATTTGTTCAAGAAACCTAAAACTTACTTCAAATATGATGCTTTCACCAATCGCGAAAAAAGCTTGTGGATCTTTGGAAATATTCTCTCTTCTTCTTCTGTATGTTCTTCTTATTCTTCTTAATCTCGCAACCAATGTTAATGTTCTCTCTTCCTCGTCCTCGATTTGAAAAATGTGCCGCTGAATGTCAAAATAAATGCTTCTTTCAACAAGAGGTGAAGTGAGATGTCAATCAGCATCAAACTGCCAGTAGTGAATTAAATTTTGGGGTGGCACCCGGGGTGGCCAATCAGATGTCAGGGGTGTCAAGTGCCATCCTGGACACCCCTCTGGCTCTGCCCCTGGTGGACAACTATTCCCACTCCTTCTTCGATGTACATATGGACACCAAAAGGCTCCATCTGAAGATGTTGTATGTAGCCTTTCACGTTCGGATATCCTGTGTCCGTCTCCTTCAGAATCTTTTGAGTTAGGGCAAGCTCTAGTGAAGCGTTATCATGGGCACGCATACTTTTATTTACTTCAGTAATGGTTTTCAATAAATGTTTTGTTAAATCTGTGGTCATATTTCTTGCCATAAATTAAGCTGTAGGAGTATTGTTTAACCGATTGTGATACACATTGCTGACACCTTTCCAAATTGTTCTGTAAAATCTTTCCTCTATGAAAGTTTGATGCTGGCCTGAAGTTTTTCTCCCCTCTCATATGATATACATGTTGAAAGGCCTTTTCATGTTGAGATCGGAATTTGATGSGACAATTTAGATTTTTTTGTTTAAATTTGTTGACTGTAGATCAGTAGTAGGTGTTCCTTCTTGGATGTGTTGGCCTTCTCCTGGTCTAAATTAGGTCTCTGAGGTGTCGACGAGTGTCCTTTAGAACTCTCTCCCTGACAACTCCTGTTGTCTTCAGTGTCAACACCAAAAACTCTGCTAGCTACAGTGCTCCAAATGTCTGCGTTCCAGGCAATCTCATTGGTTAGATTCTTAAAATGTTAACAGCTATTTTACAAGGTTATCTGTTCCAACAATATCACACAGCATTTTCTTCCTGTTCTTTTGCCCTTCTTAAACCTTCCCATGATCTAAAAAAATAGTTTCGCCTGTATAATGAAATTGAGAAAAGCAACATGAAAGAAATCTGAATATTAATTTCAGATATGTTTTCTTGACAATCAATTGAAAATGAACTGTGTGCTAGTCTCTTGTATGCAAACTATTAATTATTGATACATTCATTTATTTTACAGAAGAAAAGGAGAGAAATATGTGTGTGTGTGTATGTGTGTGCGCAATCTAATTTCATAGCCTTTTTAATTCCTAACTGTGCCAGTTGTAAACAGTTGCTACTTTTTATTACTATTATTGTAATCCAACAAACATGCTACCTGTTCTAACATAGGCCTACTTAATGTTTGCCAATTAAGGTAGCACCACTTTACAAGTTCTTACTGCGGGTAACAACACTAAGATCTCTATAAAGACACTGAATCTAAGCAAAAACAGACAAAGGCACACCTTACAATGCTTTGTTCAATCTGACAGTAGGATTCCTATCCTCCATTTAAGACATCATCTGTAGAAGGAAAACATGCATTTGTAAATGCGAAATTATGGGCAAAAGATTATATAGGTTACAAAACAGACTAAAGTCTCCACACACACACACATGTGCCATATTAACATTTAATGAAAACGATACGGTTAACTGTCTGTCATAACAGAATGGCTTACAAAAATGAGTCTTGAGTGATACACTTGGAACTGTCCTGAAGAATGACAATTTCTTAAAGTCCTTCTGACATCTCTCTTGATGTTCCAAGATCTTAGTTGTGAAAAACTACAATACAGTATTTTTCAATTATGTTAGCTTTTCAGTACATTCAGTTAACCCCTGTGTGCATAAGTCATAGTTCTATGATATATACAACGCTAACAAATAGGGATTTTTGTTAAGATAGTAATAACACAGCTATTGTAATGTGCTTTTCATAATGTCATTACAGACATATGCCACTAGGTGAAGCAYCAGTTAATTAGTACCTTAGGTATCACTGTCATAGTATTAGGACCAGATGCACCTCAATTACTCTGTGCAGCTGCAACTGCCTGTTCCTACCATGACTGCGAAGTTCCAATAAAGCAACTTGWATGAATAAAGCTCCCTTGCTTTCTGCATAATAGCCTACATTTATATTGGATATTATTACAATGGACCATTTGGCTATTTGATTTTCGATTTTAGTACACCTGGGGGGGTATCTGAAATAAATGTTTATTAGGATATTTAATAAAAAACTGTTGAATTTGACCTTCTGCACTTATAATGGAAGATTTTTAAGCTAAGGAAGTATTCCCCAACAACTACCTAATACACACAAATCTAAAGGGGTGAATGAGAATATGTACATATAGTATATGGATGAGCGATTGCCGAGTGGCATAGGTAAGGTGCAGTAGATGGTATAAAATAGAGTATATACATATGATATGAGTAATGTAAGATATGTAAACATTATTAAAGTGGCATTATTTAAAGTGACTAGTGATCCAATTATTAAAGTGTAATTAGGCTACTGCATAATTACAACCGTGTGTGTGTGTGTGTGTGTAGTGAGGTGCGTACTGGCGGCAGAGAAGTCAGGCGCAGGAGAGCGAAAACTGATTTACAACAGTGTCGTTTAATATCCATAAACCACCGTCAACAGAACAATACAATAAATGGGTCAAATAAAACCCGGTAAATACCAGCATACCGTGCAATAGCACTACAAGAAACAATTACCGACAAGGACATGGGGGGAACAGAGGGTTAAATACACATGGAATTGATGGAATTGGAACCAGGTGTGATGGAAGACAAGACAAAACCAATGGAAAATTAAAAGTGGATCACCGATGGCTAGAAGGTCGGTGACTTCNCCAATAAAGCAACTTGTATGAATAAAGCTCCCTTGCTTTCTGCATAATAGCCTACATTTATATGGGTTATTATTACAATGGACCATTTGGCTATTTGATTTTCGATTTTAGTACACCTGGGGGGGTATCTGAAATAAATGTTTATTAGGATATTTAATAAAAAACTGTTGAATTTGACCTTCTGCACTTATAATGGAAGATTTTTAAGCTAAGGAAGTATTCCCCAACAACTACCTAATACACACAAATCTAAAGGGGTGAATGAGAATATGTACATATAGTATATGGATGAGCGATTGCCGAGTGGCATAGGTAAGGTGCAGTAGATGGTATAAAATAGAGTATATACATATGATATGAGTAATGTAAGATATGTAAACATTATTAAAGTGGCATTATTTAAAGTGACTAGTGATCCAATTATTAAAGTGTAATTAGGCTACTGCATAATTACAACCGTGTGTGTGTGTGTGTGTGTAGTGAGGTGCGTACTGGCGGCAGAGAAGTCAGGCGCAGGAGAGCGAAAACTGATTTACAACAGTGTCGTTTAATATCCATAAACCACCGTCAACAGAACAATACAATAAATGGGTCAAATAAAACCCGGTAAATACCAGCATACCGTGCAATAGCACTACAAGAAACAATTACCGACAAGGACATGGGGGGAACAGAGGGTTAAATACACATGGAATTGATGGAATTGGAACCAGGTGTGATGGAAGACAAGACAAAACCAATGGAAAATTAAAAGTGGATCACCGATGGCTAGAAGGTCGGTGACTTCGACCGCCAAACGCCGCCCGAACAAGGAGAGGGACCAACTTCGGCGGAAGTCGTGACAGTGTGTGTGTGTGTGTGTGTGTGTGTGTGTGTATGTGTGAGTGAGTGAGAGAGGTGAGAGATATGTGTTGTAACTAAATTAGTAAACACAAGATTGTGGCTAATAAAACTGAACACAAAAACAAACGGTTTCAGGAACATGGACAGTATGCAAGCCATTTCGGAGAAAAGCGCTCACCTCGTTCCAGCACTGACAGGTGGAAAGCGCAACAGCACTGTGTTGCTTACTGGGCTAGTAGCCTAAGCCTACATGTTTGACATATGCAGGAGTAATCCTATGAGCCGAAGGTGAGAGAATGTCGTGTTCCTAATTTGATAGTGTTCCCATTCCCTGTTTAGAATTGTAAACTAATAGAAAATAATAGTAGAAGACTATTGRGTCCACTGCTCTAGATCTCTTAATGTCCACAACAAGGAGAAGAGAAGAGGGGGAAAGAGAGACACGACTCACCTCAAACTAAATAGTCTATCATACAGCGGAGCGTGTCAGACTCCAACCCATCGCAACTGAATAAATAAGAGCATTAATCATGAGCGCACCGCTTACAAAACAGAGCAGGGATTTCTCCATGCAGAATCGACCTGGTGCRATCAAACTAAATCCAGCAACGTGGACTCACTTATCACCAGAACCTCCCATTAAAGCACACAATCATTAGAAATTATTGTTTAACTAACCACAACACAACAACTGCCTTAAAGGAGCGCCGGCAAGCTGACTTTGGTCATCAGTTGAACAGTGTTTCCTCTGACACATTGGTACGGCTGGCTTTRGGGTTAAGCGAGCGGGTGTTAGGAAGCAGCACGGCTTGGCAGGTCATGTTTCAGAGGATGCAAGACTCAACCTTCGCCTCTCCCGAGCCKWTTCGGGAGTTGCAGCGATGAGACAAGATCGCAATTGGGGAGAAATATTAAAAACATGGCAATAATAAGACATTTTGAAACACAGCAAAAAAAACAACTAATACATCCCTAATAAACGCATTGAATAAGGAATATTAACTGCATGGCTGCAGCCCGGGACTTACCTCGTGCTGCAGCCCGGGACTTACCTCGTGCTGCAGCCCGGGACTTACCTCGTGCTGCAGCCAGGGACAGCCGCTGGCAGTCATAACAACACCAAAAGTGGCCTTGCGCTCTGGGGAGACACTGATGAAGGCCCGCATCAAGGAATGTGTCCAGAATGTCCGCCAGAACCTGCATAATGATCAGGTGTGTCCTTTTCTGTGTTGTGCTGCGGATCTATGTCTTGGGGCGGCGAAGGGTGGAGAACGTCCTCTCCGAGATTGCGACAGAGATAGGTAAACAAAGGCCCAGTTTGATAAGCATTTCTACTTCTCTTGTTTGTGGATGAAGTTGGGCCACGGTTGAGGAAACCTCTGGCACAGAGCTGCATTGGGTCTGTTTTGAGACATCTCCCAGGATGTGGAGTTTGAGCACCAAACAGCCTGCGTCTAGCTGTGTGGGAAGGTGAAGGGAGTCAAGAGACTTTGAATCCATTTACATTTACATTTAAGTCATTTAGCAGACGCTCTTATCCAGAGCGACTTACAAGTTGGTGCATTCACCTTATGATGTCCAGTGGAACAACCACTTTACAATAGTGCATCTAACTCTAAGGGGGGGGGGGGGTTAGAAGGATTACTTTATCCTATCCTAGGTATTCCTTAAAGAGGTGGGTTTCAGGTGTCTCCGGAAGGTGGTGATTGATTCCGCTGACCTGGGCTCGTGGGGAGTTTGTTCCACCATTGGGTCCAGAGCAGCGAACAGTTTTGACTGGCTGAGCGGGAGCTGTACTTCCTCAGAGGTAGGGAGGCAGGCAGGCCAGAGGGTGATGAACGCAGTGCCCTTGTTTGGTGTAGGGCCTGATCAGAGCCTGAAGGTACGGAGGTGCCGTTCCCCTCACAGCTCCGTAGGCAAGCACCATGGTCTTGTAGCGATGCGAGCTTCAACTTGAAGCCAGTGGAGAGAGCGGAGGAGCGGGGTGACGTGAGAGAACTTGGGAAGGTTGAACACCAGACGGGCTGCGGCGTTCTGGATGAGTGTAGGGGTTTAATCGCACAGGCAGGGAGCCCAGCCAACAGCGAGTTGCAGTAATCCAGACGGGAGATGACAAGTGCCTGGATTAGGACCTGCGCCGCTTCCTGTGTGAGGCAGGGTCGTACTCTCTCGAATGTTGTAGAGCATGAACCTACAGGAACGGGTCACCGCCTTGATGTTGGTTGAGAACGACAGGGTGTTGTCCAGGATCACGTCAAGGTTCTTAGCGCTCTGGAGGAGGACACAATGGAGTTGTCAACCGTGATGGCAAGATCACGGAACGGGCAGTCCTTCCCCGGGAGGAAGAGCAGCTCCGTCTTGCCGAGTTCAGCTTGAGGTGGTGATCCGTCATCCACACTGATATGTCTGCCAGACATGCAGACATGTTATCAGAAGGGGAAAGGAGAAGATTAATTGTGTGTCGTCTGCATAGCAATGATAGGAGAACCATGTGAGGATATGACAGAGCCAAGTGACTTGGTGTATAGCGAGAATAGGAGAGGGCCTAGAACAGAGCCCTGGACACCAGTGGTGAGAGCACGTGGTGCGGAGACAGATTCTCGCCACGCCACCTGGTAGGAGCGACCTGTCAGGTAGGACGCAATCCAAGCGTGGGCCGCGCCGGAGATGCCCAACTCGGAGAGGGTGGAGAGGAGATCTGATGGTTCACAGTATCAAAGGCAGCCGATAGGTCTAGAAGGATGAGAGCAGAGGAGAGAGAGTTAGCTTTAGCAGTGCGGAGCGCCTCCGTGACACAGAGAAAGACAGTCTCAGTTGAATGACTAGTCTTGAAACCTGACTGATTTGGATCAAGAAGGTAATTCTGAGAGAGATAGCAGGAGAGCTGGCCAAGGACGCACGTTCAAGAGTTTTGGAGAGAAAAGAAAGAAGGATACTGGTCTGTAGTTGTTGACATCAGAGGGATCGAGTGTAGGTTTTTCAGAAGGGGTGCAACTCTCGCTCTCTTGAAGGCGGAAGGACGTAGCCAGCGGTCAAGGATGATTGATGAGCGAGTGGAGTAAGGGAGAAGGTCTCCGGAAATGGTCTGAGAAGAGAGGAGGGATAGGTCAAGCGGGCAGGTTGTTGGGCGGCCGGCCGTCACAAGACGCGAGATTTCATCTGGAGAGAGAGGAGAAAGAGGTCAAAGCACAGGAGGACAGTGTGAGCAGAACCAGCGGTGTCGTTTGACTTAGCAAACGAGGATCGGATGTCGTCGACCTTCTTTTCAAAATGTGACGAAGTCATCCGCAGAGAGGGAGGAGGGGGGGGGATTCAGGAGGAGGAGAAGGTGGCAAAGAGCTTCCTAGGGTTAGAGGCAGATGCTTGGAATTTAGAGTGGTAGAAAGTGGCTTTAGCAGCAGAGACAGAAGAGGAGAATGTAGAGAGGGAGTGAAAGGATGCCAGGTCCGCAGGGAGGCGAGTTTTCCTCCATTTCCGCTCGGCTGCCCGGAGCCCTGTTCTTGAGCTCGCAATGAGTCGTCGAGCCACGGACAGGAGGGAGGACCGAGCCGCCTGGAGGATAGGGGACATAGAGAGTCAAAGGATGTAGAAAGGGAGGAGAGAGGTTGAGGAGGCAGAATCAGGAGATAGGTTGGAGAAGGTTTGAGCAGAGAAGAGATGATAGGATGGAAGAGGAGAGAGTAGCGGGGAGAGAGAGCGAAGGTTGGGACGGCGCGATACCATCCGAGTAGGGGCAGTGTAGGAAGTTGGGATGAGAGCGAGAGGAAAAGGATACAAGGTAGTGGTCGGAGACTTGGAGGGGAGTTGCAATGAGATTAGTGGAAGAACAGCATCTAGTAAAGATGAGGTCAAGCGTATTGCCTGCCTTGTGAGTAGGAGGGAAGTGAGAGGGCGAGGTCAAAAGAGAGAGGAGTGAAAGAAGGAGGCAGAGAGGAATGAGTCACAAGGTAGACGTGGGAGTGGGGAGAGTCTCAACACGCCGTGCAGAGGGAGATTGTGTCGCGTGTGTCAGAGTGTTCATTTATTAATGTTACATGTTATATTAATACATTATGTCTTGCAGGTGGTTTAGCCTTGTGTTGTCTATGTGTTCATTCATTGAATTAAATTGTTGTTTTTTACATTCATTTTTATTAAAGAGCACATGAAGAACATGTACCATACATACACAACTTATCTTTGCTGTCTTTACTAAGGAGGTAGTTACATTCACATGTTAAGGGTACATTTTGCTGTATAGAGCACATATTTCAAGAGTCTGAATAAGTATACAATTTGGATTAAGCCACACAAAAACAACAGAAACAAACAAAAAGCCAGAAATGACAGAATAAGACCCGTCCGATATGTCAGGAACTCTGACCAGACATCTTCATACCTATGCTGTCTATGTTGTAAGATTGATGTCATTCTCTCCTTGTCAGAAAGTTCCCTGCATAGACCTAACCACATATCTTTGAGGGTGCCAGTCAGGAGCCGCCAGCCAGTCAGGAGCCGCCAGCCAGTCAGGAGCCGCCAGCCAGTCAGGAGCCGCGCCATCAGAGCCGCCAGCCATCAGGAGCCGCCAGAGCCGCCAGCCAGTCAGGAGCGCCAGCCATCAGGAGCCGCCAGAGCCGCCAGGCCCAGTCAGGAGCCGCCAGGAGCCGCCAGCCAGTCAGGAGCCGCCAGAGCCGCCCCTCCAGTCCGGAGCTGCCCTCCAGTCCGGAGCTGCCCTCTCTGTCCGAGCTGCCTCTCTGTCCGGAGTTGCCCCTCTGTCGTGTGCTACCTCTCTGTCCTGAGCTACCTCTCTGTCCTGAGCTGTCTCCTCTATCTAGGGGGGACCTTTGTGAAGGTTCCTAGACCAGGGTCGGGGGCGAGGGTCGCCACTCAAAGGACGCTAAGGAGGGGGACAAGGACAATGGTGGAGTGGTGTCCTCGTCCTGCGCCGGAGCCGCCACCGCGGACAGATGCCCACCCAGACCCTCCTCTTGAGTTTTAGGGGTGCGTTCGGAGTCCGCACCTCAGGAGGGGGGTACTGTAACGTCCTGACCAGAGTTGTTATGTGTTTTGCTTGTTTAGTGTTGGTCAGGACGTGAACTGGGTGGGAATTCTATGTTGTGTGTCTAGTTTGTCTGTTTCTGTGTCCAGCCTAATYTGGTTCTCAATCAGAGGCAGCTGTCAATCGTTGTCCCTGATTGAGAATCATATATAGGTGGCTTGTTTTGTGTTGGGGATTGTGGGTGGTTGTTTCCTGTCTCTGTGTTTGTGTTCTGCACCAGATAGGACTGTCTCGGTTTTCACGTTTGTTGTTTTGTATTGTTGTAAGTGTTCACAGTTCGTTATATTAAACATGTTGAACACTAACTGCGCTGCATTTTGGTCCTCTCCTTCATTCCAGGAAGAAAGCCGTTACACATGGACATACAATACCTCTTTCAGTTGAGCCTGTACTCCTGCAAAAGCAGTAACCCTGGAGACGTACCATTGGAATGTTTAAATGCAAAAATATGTCCTTCACCCACAGTAACAGAGTTTCAGCGGTAGAGTCGGAAGCGTTGTAAAATCCCCAAAACTCACAGTGTGTGGTCGATGTACTGGAGATTGCATGATAATTGTTCCATAGTGCTCATGTCAGTGGTGCCATCAGCAGTCAGGCCATAGAATGAACARTCTGACACACGCGACACAATCTCCCTCTGCACGGCGTGAGACAGTTGTTGAACCATCTCATTCTGAATTGTATCTGACATCCAGTTGTCTCTTCTCATAAGCCATTCCTGTTCCTTGGGTAGATTGTATSTGAGTTCTATTATGAAGTCGTTAAGTAAACCATCACGAGTTGTGTCGCCTCTGAACGGGACTCCCTTGCGGCTGAGAAAGCGAATGGATCGGAACAACAGATCCGGGAAATTCCTATCAGTGCACTGTTAAGTAGCAGCCAAATCTGACAACAAAGCACTGYTTGGTGTGCAGCCCAGAGCAGTTCATTTTTTACTTTTCATGTTCTCTTAACGTCTTGGTTGCTTTGTGCCAGTTTGAACCCCACCCCCAAAGCACTCAATCTTCCTGAACAGAATGCAGACACTGCCATTTCTAGTAAAGACCCAGTGCACAACTTTTTTTTCTTCAAGGCAGTGCTGCAGCACCTTCAGCACCCCTAGTCCCCGCAGCTATGCCTCTTGGTGGAACATAAAATAACATTCCATTTGACTTGTAAATCATGTTTAATAGCTGCAATACAATCACACTGTATACCAACACATTGCATTATGTTTATTTGCTATAATAATAAAAATTCTAACCACTTCTGGAATATTCCTGGCTGGAGGTGAGAAGCAGGTACGGGGAGTTGACATTTAATTAGGAACAGACAACGAGCAAGACAGGAACAGCGTCAGCACACGGATACACAATGACAAACGACAATCGATGCTGCAGCGGGGAACAGAGATGGGGAACTGACAAATATAGGGGAGGTAATAAACAGGTGATTGAGTCCAATAATACGCTGATGTGAGTGACGGGGAAAGGCAGGTGTGCATACTGATGGTGGCAGGAGTGCGTAATGCTGGGGATCCAGGAACCTTCGAGCGCCAGGGAGGGGAGCGTGAGCAGGCGTGACACAGGGCTTCCCAAACTCGGTCCTCAGGACCCCAAGGGGTGCACGTTTTGCCCTAGCACTACACAGCTGATTTATATAATCAACTAATCATCAAGCTTTTATTATTTGAATCAGCTGTGCAGTGTTAGGGAAAAAAGCTAAACATGCACCCTTTGGGGTCCAGAGGACAGAGTTTGGGAAACGGTGCTGTAGTGTGTACATAACAATATGGTACATAATGAGCCAAAAAAGATAGGAGTTTAGTAAAGAGAAACAAACCTTCCCTGTACAGAATCAAAATATTTGTCAAACAAACTATAAATTCAACAAGTGCTTTTCAACTGGTTTCTCCTGGTACAGAGTCTGTAGCTGTACTGGTCTCTGTTGGTACAGAGCGTTTATCTATACTTCCATGTGAAGTAGAGTAGACAGAGGATTTGAGCTAKTCTCTATTGCTGTACATGCAGTATCTGATCTGGAGTCTACTGGTCCAGAAGGTGCACCTGAACTGTATTTTACTGGAGTAGATAGTGTACCTAAATGCTGTGGCTCTGAGACCAGCTGACAATCGTGGACTGCTTTTATCAGGAGTGTCTGTACTGTCTGACACTGAGCTAGTGGGTCCTCAGACCTGATAGAGAGGGAGGAACACCTGGCCTGTCTACCTGAGTACTGATAGCAATGATAGTGTCTTATAGATGATGGTTTTGGGGTGAGAGGTGGTAGTGTTTGTTTGGGAGAAGATGGGCTCTTTCCTTCCTTTTCCTTCCCTCCTTTCTGTGTCTCCTCTCCTTTCTTCTCCCTCTCCTTTCACCTGCTCTTCTCCATTCTTTTCAGTCTCTCTCTCCTGTCCCTTTCTTTCTCCTCCATCATCTCTCATATCTATCTCTTTTTGCCCCTCTCCCTCCTCTGTCACTGAATCATCTTCTAAACTAAAGTACCCTCTGTTTCACACCATCTTCTCCCTCCTCTATTGTATCTGCCTCATTTACTCTGCTCTCCTCCTGTGTCAGAGATGAGGACTTTCTGGGACAAAAATGTTCCATCTCCCTCTTCATCTCCCTGTCTATCTTCCTCTCCAAGAAAGCCACCAGATCTCAGATCAGAATTGTCATTCCAAAGCGTAT
This sequence comes from Salvelinus sp. IW2-2015, assembly GCF_002910315.2. NCBI lineage: Eukaryota > Metazoa > Chordata > Actinopteri > Salmoniformes > Salmonidae > Salvelinus > Salvelinus sp. IW2-2015. The sequence continues at coordinate 183,954 of NW_019943010.1, read as the reverse complement.
TTTCGTCAGTGGATTATGAGTCTAAACCGAACACAATGAATCAACACAATGTCACTACAACTTCAAAAGACTCATAATACAGAACCTTGTTATAAGGTATTACTGTACTTAATTAAGACTGGGGCTTACCTTTGAGATGCTTTTTGATGAGCCAGACCACAACAGCAACCAACAGCAAGACACCTGAACATATAGCAATGTAGGATTACCTGACACACACACACACACAGACAGACACAGGTAAGGTCACATGGTTAGTGAAAACTGGAATAATTTATTCCTTCACCAGCAGCATCAAAAAACTTGGACATGATTGAACCCTGTCTGAGTATATTAACAGAATGGTATTTACTTTACAAAACCCAAATCCTCTGTATCACTATATCACTCAGATCTTGAGTTTACCTGTGGCCAAACAGTATTTTTACTGTAGGCATGTGTCTTCTCACTGATGGGGTTTTTGACCTCACAGGTGTAGGTACACTATAAATACAAAGCATGTGGACACCTCTTCAAATTAGTGGATTTGGCTATTTCAGCCACACCCGTTGCTGACAGGTATATACAATTGAGCACACCGCACTGCACACCTCAGTGACTTTCAAACGTGGCACCATCATAGGATGCCACCTTTCCAACAAGTCACTTCATCCAATTTCTGACCTACTAGAGCTGCCCCGGTCAAATGTAAGTGCTGTTATTGTGAAGTGGAAACATCTATGAGCAACAACGGCTCAGGCGCAAAGTGGTAGGCCACACAAGCTCAAAGAACGGGACTGCCGAGTGCTCGCCTGTCCCCGGTTGCAACACTCACTATCGAGTCCCAAACTGCCTCTGGAAACAACGTCAGCACAATAACTGTTAGTCGGAAGCTTCATGAAATGGATTTCCAAGGCTGACCAGCCGCACACAAGCCTAAGATCACCATGCGAAATGCCCAAGTGTCAGCTAGAGTGATGTAAAGCTCACCGTCATTGGACTCTTGAGCAGTGGAAAGTTGTTCTCTGGAGTGATGAATCACGCTTCACCATCTGGCAGTCCGACGGAAGAATCTGGGTTTGTCGGATGCCAGGCGAACGCTACCTGCCCAAATGCATAATGCCAACTGTAAAGTTTGGTGGAGGAGGAATAATGGTCTGGGACTGTTTTTCATMGTTCGGGCTAGGATATTTAGTTCCATTGAAGGGATATCTTAACACTACAGCATACAATTACATTTTAAACAATTCCGTGCTTCCAACTTTGTGGCAACAGTTTGGGTAAGGCCCTTTCTTGTTTCAGCATGACAATGGCCCTGTGCACAAAGTGGGGTCTGTACAGAAATTGCTTGTCAAGATCGGTGTGGAAGAACGTGACTGGCCTACACAGAGCCCTGACCTCAACCCCATCAAACACCTTTGGGATGAATTGGAACGCCGACAGCGAGCCAGGCCTAATCGCCCAACATTAGTGCCCAACCTCACTAATGCTCTTGTCCCCGCAGCAATGTTCCAACATCTAGTGGAAAGCCTTTCCAGAAGAGTGGAGGCTGTTATAGCAGCAAAGGGGAACTCCATATTAATGCCCATGATTTTGGAATGAGATGTCCGACGAGCAGGTGTACACATACTTTTCGTCATGTAGTGTAGCTGTCTGACTTTGGGGATGGGATGTTGTAGTGCGGGCCTGCTCCTGCTCCACATCACCCCCTGGTGCTCAGACCAAGACCAGCGGTACTCCACCAATGGACCCTCAGCGCTGCAGCGAAGTGTTGCCATGGCACCATTCAATTCACAGGTGACTTCAGGTTGTTATACTGGGTCTGAACCAAAATTGTGGTGAATGTCACATTGCAGAGGAAACGTGGTGTCATACAAAGACTTACTGATGACAGATAATGTACACTACACTTACATATCAATGACATGGAAAAAAACTGGGCATATGCTGAAATGGTTCAGCGTATGCCCAGTGCCCAAGAAGAGCAACCCTGCTATCCTCAATGATTACTGTCCTGCTGCATTAACACCTGTCAAAATGAAGAGTTCTGAGAGCCTGGTCTCTCCCACATACAAAACAAGATTGGAGACATTGTAGACCTATTACTTTAATAGTTTTAATATTTAATATGCATTGTACCACATAATTATCTTAAAATATCTCAATAGCATTTACAACATCKATACATAACATTCCAATAATGAGACGAAATTGCAACGCCAAATTGTGCAAAGAAAGTTTTTTAAAGCAGATGACACTGTTACTTTTACAAGAGGACACGCAATGAAGGCACCTCAGAAGAGACATTTTCAAAGACATTATAGTTAGCCACGTCATTGTTCATTTTCTTCCTAATATTGCTCAAATCAATTGTGATCAAATGTAAAGATTCAATAGCAATCCATGAATGTGACCATCAATGGGTAAGACCTTTTTAATTMACCAGATTGACCCTATTGGATGATCATTTAAATGAAACGCATGCTATTTAAAATCAATAGACATCCTCTCCTCAAATAACTGATCCAACAATTACTATTGTGTGTGTGTGTGTCTCAGAGGAGGAAATGATCCAACCAGCAGGCCATGWATGTATCTACTCCCTCAGCAGTGCAGAGATGCCATATCTTAAAATAAGCTTCAAACAAACTCCTCATCTTCTCATCAGTATCAACACAGGCATTTTCTCAGGCACGTCCTGATCAGCTTTTCCATTCTCAACATAACGTCATACAAAACTGACCCTGGGTCTGTACTTAGGAGTGGCACGCTCATACACTGTAATCACTTACCAATTCCAAACTGAGCCCTTTATACCTACTGGAGAGCACATCTGAAAGGATTGGACAAATTAAAGCAATATGGCAGAACGTGTTGATACCTTTCCTTTCCTCAATCTAKCAGAAGTATCCAGGTGTAGGTGATTGGTCTTGAATTTTGAATGGAGCAAGCCAGTGAACTACAGTTTTCATGGATTGTAGAACTACGCTGACATCTAGTGTTCAATAAAGTTAGTTGCATCACCTGCACTTTGGAAATTCCAATTGCCCCCCCCGCCCAACTGCGAATTGTTGCACGTTTTTCTAATGTTAGCCAGTCAAAGAGAGTTTTTTTCATCCAAATGTCCTTTCTTTGACCTCGGATGACTTCAGCAGGCCACCGTGGTCGACTACATTCCATGTGCGCATCCACACACACGACAAAACCATAATAGTCCTCAAAAGAAAGAAAGAACAATACTTTCACTTTCATATGGATCGCACCTGCGGGCGATGGCTGACCAAGGAATATCAACTCCCAGTATAATAGGCCTAGTCACTATATTCTGTTGCATTTATGGCGGACAATTCGTCAYTGGTAAGTGAATGTATTTCTTCGGACTAGTAGACTATTTATAAATCGAGACACAATTACAGAAAGCTGAGATTTCAGTCTAGTGAGACCACTTGTTTGGACGCGCTGATCCATAATCGACGCTCCTTCACTACWCTCCTGTCCTAGAAAAATCCCTTGATGGATTGTCCTAGGAATACATTTGGTATTGTTAGCCTTTTTCTATTGCTTTTGCTTATGAAAGTATTTTCTTTTGTTGACATAAAAAGTTATTCAAAATACCAGTGGTGGAAAGAGTACATACTTGTCATACTTGAGTAAAAGTAAAGATACCTTAGTAGAAAATTGCACAAGTAAAAGTGAAAGTTACCCAGTAAAATACTACATGAGTAAAAGTCTAAAAGTATTTGGTTTTAAATATACTTAAGTATCAAAAGTAAAAGTATATATAATTTCACATTCCTTATATTAAGGAAGCATTTGTGTTTGGCCAGGGGCACACTTCAACACTCAGACATCATTTACAAAGGAAGCGTTTGTGTTAAGTGAGCCAGATCAGAGGCAGTAGGGATGACCAGMGATGTTCTCTTGATGTGTTTGAATTGACCCATTTTCCTGTCTGCTAAGCATTCAAAATGTAACAAGTACTTTTGGGTGTCAGGGAAAATGTATGGTGTAATTTTTACATTATTTTATTTAGGAATGTAAAAGTAAAAGTTGTCAAAATATTAATAGTAAAGTACAGATACCCCCCAAAATGACTTAAGTAGTACATTAAAGTAGTTTTACTTAAGTACTTTATACCACTGYAAAATACTACAACTGAATTTAGGCTAATTACTAGCCTAGCTKGAGTTTACCCACCATCTATTCCCCACACCTTCTGTTTCCCCGCCCTATAATATTTTGGGTTTTAGTTACTGCATTTTGTGCCAGGTGTTGCTTTTGGGGCCATTGTGCACTGTCTAGAAAATAAACTAGGGGGAAGACTGTTGTATTACAGGGTAATAACATTGTTCCCTACAATAACTCAGCCCATTTATACCGTATGAGGGCAATGTGACTATGTCATGTTAACTGGTGTAACTCTGTTCTCATCCCATAGCAGCTGGACCGTCCACCACCCGTTATGTCATCACAAACGGCAATGTCATTATCAACCCTGGGATCCCTGGTGGAGTTTTACAGGAGATCCTGTGGAAACATGGTGTAAATAAGGCGGTGGAATGGAACACTGCCAGGATATGGGAATTTCGTGATTTTAAAGGGAGGACATCATTGAACAGTACAACAGGAGAAATCACTATCAGACAGCTGACCAAGCAGTTCAGTGGGGTGTATGAGGCAGAGTGTATGATTGGTGGGAAAATACTGACCTTTCAGCAGAGAGTGGAAGTCATTGGTGAGTCAGGGTTTCCTAAAGGATGAATCAGGACCGACGTTTGGGTCATAAAGTCACTTGGTTGGCAACCACTGGCTTGTTGTAGTATGATAAGTACTGTTGAAGAGCTGCTCACTTTTGAAAACATTTAGTTTCTGGTTTTGTTTTGATTTAATTTCTCAAACATAAACTAAACCTATGCCGCGCTCTCCACAAGTCCCCATGATAAGAATTCCAGGGTGATAGCAATCACATCAGATGCCCTTACCTAGAACCAGCCATTCCGGTTTGTGGAGAGATAGCGAGAGAGAGAGAGAGAGAGAGAGGGAGGAAATAATGTCGACATTTCCATGATTGTGCAAGACTTTCAGTAAAAACAGTTGTCACTAAGCTAACAGAGAGACTGGGAACACAAACACATTGTAAAGAGAGAGAGACAGTGTGTGTGGGTGTACAGTGTGTATAGTGTGTGTGGGTGTACAGTGTGTACAGTGTGTGTGGGGGGGGTGTACTGTGTGTGTGTGTACATTGTGTGTGTGTGTACAGTGTATGTGCACCACCACATGTCCTCTGCTATGTGACATACTCCTCCATTTCCATCCACAGACCCAGTATCACAACCTGAAGTCACCTGTGAATTGAACGGTACCGTGGCAACACTTTTCTGCAGTGCTGAGGGTCCACTGGTGGWGTACCGCTGGTCTTGGCCTGACCACCAGGGGGAGATGTGGAGCCASGAGCAGAGTGGACAGCACTACAACACCACATCCCCAGAGTCAGACAGCTACAGCTGTGAGGCCAGGAACCCAGTCAGTGAGAAGACACAGACCTACAACAGCAACGACTGCCTGGCCAAGAGAGATAGCCGAGATATAGAAGGTTTGGGTTTTGTGAAGTGAATACCATTCTTTTGGAATATTTAGTCAAGTTTTAAATCATGTATTTCAATGCTGTTGATAAAGGAATGAGAATTCCTTTGTTCAGTTTCCACTGACCATGTGACCTGACCTGTGTGTTTCTGTCTGTATGTGTGTGTGACAGGTAATCCTGAGATCTACATTGGTATTGGTGTAGGTGTCTTGCTGTTGGTTGCTGTTGTGGTTGCTGTTGTGGTTGCTGTTGTGGTCTGGCTCATCAAGAAGCGTTCCAAAGGTAAGCCCAGTTTTTAAAATAAGTACAGTAATACCTTGTAACAAGGTTCTTTATTAGGAGTCTCCTTAAAGTTGTATTGACATGGTGCTGATTCACTGTGTTCGGTTTAGACTCATAATCAACTGAAGAAAATCTGTCACTTTGTCCGAACTTGTATTTCCCTTTCTTTCTAAGCCCTCTAGTCGCTCCATACCAGCGTACCCACTGACTTCCCTTCTTTCCTCTCCCTTGTTTTTGTAACTAAGGCCAAGCTAATTCTGTGGCTCAATCAAGATCTGTCGGCTCCCTTGGTGACACCACAGCTGATACTTTCCAATCCGGTCATGACATCCCTGTTCCTCTAGATTTGRGGAGKACAGGGAATGCCAGCCATCTTGAAGAGGATCGAGAGAAGGCGGTGGCAATCAGCCAGGCAGAGATTGGGGAAGAGGAGAAAAAGCTAGATGAAGATGAAGAAGCTATACTAGATGAAGAACTTACTTGGAACACAAGTGTAAAGGACAGGGTCAATCGAATCAACCAGACCAGCAAGGCTGTGAAAACTGGAGAGGGAGAGGGAGAGGGAGAGGGAGAGGGAGAGAAGAAACCATTACTAGACAAGGCAGGATCCACTGATTCAGATGTTATTGTGAGTAATATCCCGTTCAAACTGAACAACCAGAATCAGGAGTGGGGTGGGGAGTCCGAAAAGAGACAGAGGGAAGAAAAAGAGCAGAACGCAGGATCCAAACAGAACATGAACGTTACCTTGGGGAGTATTACCGAGGATACCGGCCAAACTGCTCCTCCGAAGCCACCTCGGAGCAGCCTTAACTATAATTCACCGTACCCACAGATTCTGGAGACACAGCATAGCAGAGAGCATCATGGGAGAGGACCTGACCAAAGCATGAGTGGTTATGGCACAGAGGGAGATGGAGATGGACAGCTTATGTCCCAGAAAACCTTAGACACAGGGGAGGAGAGTGGAGGAAAGGAGGCGGGGACAAGAGAGGAGGGAGAACACATTGAGAAAGAGAAGGTAGTAGGAGATGATTCAGTGAGAGTGGAGGGAGAGGGACAAGAAGAGACAGGTAGGAGAGGTGATGGAGGAGAAAAAAAGGGACAGGAGAGAGAGATGGAAAATAATGAAGAAGAGCAGATGAAAGGAGAGGAAGAAGACAGGTGGAAGAAAGGAGAGGAGACACAGAAAGGAGGGAAGGGAGAGGAAGGAAAGAGCCCAACTTCTCCCAAACAAACACTCCCCCGCAAAGCCCCCCGACCACCTCTCGCCCCAAAACCATCATCTATAAGACATAGCAACCAGATGGGTGTAGAACAAGGAAGCGTAGTGAAGACAATGAAAACCCAGAGGTGCAGTGGTCAGGTAGACAGAGAGGGAGGAACACCTGGCCTATCAGGTCTGAGGAGACCCACTAGCTCAGTGTCAGACAGTACAGACACTCCTGATAGAAGCAGTCCAGGATTGTCAGCTGGTCTCAGAGCCACAGCATTTAGTCCAAAGATGGACAGTGGTACACTATCCAATCCAGGAAAGTCCAGTTCAGGTGCAACCTCTGGACCAGTAGACACCAGTTCAGATACAACTTGTAGAGCAATAGAGAGTAGCTCAGATACTCCAACAGAGACCAGTACAGCTACAGCCTCTGTACCAGGAGAAACCAGTTGAAAAGCACTTGTTGAAATAGTTTGTTAAACAAAAATGTTAGGCTCTGTACGGGGATGCTTTGTTTCTCTTATATTTAGACAAAATTATTTCAAGTCTATTTAAAACCAATTATCTATAGACTTTTACTTTAGTCATTTTCTATTAAAGTATCTTTACTTTTACTCAAGTATGACAATTGGGTACTTTTTCACCACTGTATTATAGCACATCAACATAATGTATTGTGTTGGTACAGTATACAGTAAATTTTTTATACCAACATACATTTTGTATTTTTAAGTGCATTTTATGATTATTTTTTTTAATTAAGAGCTTTGATCCTTTACATGGTGTGAGGGCTGATACTTTGCTCTATAAAAATAAGACATATTTCAAATGTTAATATTTTTAAAAAGTTGTGAGAATGTTTATTTTGTCCCGACTTTCAATAATGCCTGAGGCGTAGGCCRGTATAAAAAAGAAGAAATAACCCTATCACTTTGACTTCATGGAACTCACTTGTGGGATATGGCTGACCAAGGACGATCAATTCCAACTGTAATAGTATTAGTCACCATCTCCTGTTGCATTTGTGGCAGATAATTAATGAATGGTAAGTGACTATATTTCCCGCAGGTATTCATAATTATAGTCTAGACGCACTCAAGTGAAACAAAGAGGAGATTTCAGTCTAGTGTTAACTGAKAATATACACTGCTCAAAAAAATAAAGGGAACACTAAAATAACACATCCTAGATCTGAATGAAATAAATATTCTTATTAAATACTTTTTTCTTTACATAGTTGAATGTGCTGACAACAAAATCACACAAAAATTATCATTGGAAATCAAATTTATCAACCCATGGAGGTCAGGGATTTGGAGTCACACTCAAAATTAAAGTGGAAAACCACACGACAGGCTGATCCAACTTTAATGTAATGTCCTTAAAACAAGTCAAAATGAGGCTCAGTAGTGTGTGCGGCCTCCACGTGCCTGTATGACCTCCCTACAACTCCTCATGACCTCATGACGTGCCTGTATGACCTCCCAAAAGTTGGTGGATGGAGCGAGACATGATGTCCCAGATGTGCTCAATTGGATTCAGGTCTGGGGAACGGGCGGGCCAGTCCATAGCATCAATGCCTTCCTCTTGCAGGAACTGCTGACACACTCCAGCCACATGAGGTCTAGCATTGTCTTGCATTAGGAGGAACCCAGGGCCAACCGCACCAGCATATGGTCTCACAAGGGGTCTGAGGATCTCATCTCGGTACCTAATGGCAGTCAGGCTACCTCTGGCGAGCACATGGAGGGCTGTGCGGCCCCKCAAAGAAATGCCACCCCACACCATGACTGACCCACCGCCAAACCGGTCATGCTGGAGGATGTTGCAGGCAGCAGAACGTTCTCCACGGCGTCTCCAGACTCTGTCACGTCTGTCACATGTGCTCCTGTCTCTTATACACATCTAGATGTGTATAAGAGACAGGCTCCAGACTCTGTCACGTCTGTCACATGTGCTCAGTGTGAACCTGCTTTCATCTGTGAAGAGCACAGGGCGCCAGTGGCGAATTTGCCAATCTTGGTGTTCTCTGGCAAATGCCAAACGTCCTGCACGGTGTTGGGCTGTAAGCACAACCCCCACCTGTGGACGTCGGGCCCTCATACCACCCTCATGGAGTCTGTTTCTGACCGTTTGAGCAGACACATGCACATTTGTGGCCTGCTGGAGGTCATTTTGCAGGGCTCTGGCAGTGCTCCTCCTGCTCCTCCTTGCACAAAGGCGGAGGTAGCGGTCCTGCTGCTGGGTTGTTGCCCTCCTACGGCCTCCTCCACGTCTCCTGATGTACTGGCCTGTCTCCTGGTCTGTCTCTTATACACATCTAGATGTGTATAAGAGACAGAGCTGCACTACCTGAGCCATTTGTGTGGGTTGTAGACTCCGTCTCATGCTACCACTAGAGTGAAAGCACCGCCAGCATTCAAAAGTGACCAAAACATCAGCCAGGAAGCATAGGAACTGAGAAGTGGTCTGTGGTCACCACCTGCAGAACCACTCCTTTATTGGGGGTGTCTTGCTAATTGCCTATAATTTCCACCTGTTGTCTATTCCATTTGCACAACAGCATGTGAAATGTATTGTCAATCAGTGTTGCTTCCTAAGTGGACAGTTTGATTTCACAGAAGTGTGATTGACTTTGAGTTACATTGTGTTGTTTAAGTGTTCCCTTTATTTTTTGGAGCAGTGTATGTTTTGACACAGCCATCCAGCGGGCGACAGTTTTTCATTAATGTTTGTTAGGGTGCAGACTATTGAGCTGAGTTAAGGGTGTGCATTATAAGAGCATGTGAACTATATTGACTGTGCCATTGTGTATTTTAAATGTGAACGGTAGGCCTACTTCACAGCTGAATGTATACTGGGCTGTTATTACTGGGTAGGACAAGATGTTAATACTCGACTAAAGGCTATGGCATGTTAAGAGTGATGATGCAACCATATAAATAGAATTTAAGTAGACCTACCGGAATTATGATTCTATTTCTAAGGGTGTAACTCTGCTCTTTTCCCATAGCAGCTGCAGCTTCACCAATACGTTARYTCATCACAAAGGAACGTCATCATCAACCCTGGGATCCGTGGTGGAGTTTTACAGGAGATCCTGTGGAAACATGGTGTAAATAAGGCGGTGGAATGGGACACTGCCGGGATATGGGAATTTCGTGATTTTAAAGGAAAGACATCCTTGAACATCACGACTGGAGAAATCACTATCAGACAGCTGACCAAGCAGCTCAGCGGGGTGTATGATTGGTGGAAAAATACAGACCTTTCAMCKGAGAGTGAAATTCGTTGTAAAGTCATTGTTTCCTAAATGGAAGGTCGGGACTTGTGATCCAATGATGGATCGGGACCTCTTTTTAGGTACTAGCTAAAGACGGGGATGTAACACATTTAAAAAATGTKATCTTTATTTAACTAGGCAAGTCAATTAAGAGCAAATTCTTATTTACAATGACGGCCTACCCCTAGCCAAACCAGGACGACGCTGGGCCGCCCTATGGGACTTCCAATAATGGCCGGATGTGATACAGCCTGGATTCGAACCAGGGACTGTAGTGACGGCTCTTGCACTGAGATGCAGTGCTTTAKACCGCTGCGCCACTCGGGAGCAAAACATGTCAAAGGTTCAAACACAAAAAGGTTGCCAACGACTGTGTCATGTGCTGTTAAAGTGCTGAACAGGAACCTTGGTTAGTCCACACRTTTTAAAGACATTTCTGMTTCTGGTTCTTTTTACTTTTCTTATAAACAAACCCTATATGCAGCTCTCTCCAAACGTCCCCATGATAAGAACGCAAGGGACTTTTGTTGTATATCAGATGGGAGAACTATGCAGGTTTGTGAGTAGAGAGAAACAAAGAGACAGTCACAGATAAATCTGGCATGTGTTTGTGTTTACATGTGTGTTATAGGGATTCCATGGATCCCCATACTAGCAGCTTTTGATGTCCTGGCCTTAGTTTTGTTTGTTGTTGGAGTATTTCTTATATACAAGAAATGTTATAAAGGTAAGCCCACATCTTTAAGTAATACTATGGTGTTTTTATTTTGCTTTTACTCCTTTAAGTTGGATTTAATCTCTCAGGATCAAATGATGATTTCAGGTCAAACACTATTCATTATGTTAAGTTGTGACTAAAACATCCCACTGGGCAGAAACTGGTTGCATCTACGTTGTTTCTACGTCATTTCAACCAAAAATGAAATGTGARGATGTTCAATCTATGCCAAAAACGGATTGGATTTACAAGGAATTTCATGTTTTTTCACCCAACTTTGAACCTAAATCCAATTACATTGTGAAATGTTTTATTGATATTGTAACGCTCGTRGTCGGTGGAAGGAAGAGTGGACCAAAGCGCAGCGTGGGAAGTGTTCATGATATTTATTACAAGAAACACTCAAARAAAAATAACATATCCAAAAACGAAAGCGAACAGTTCCGTCAGGCACAGACACTAAACAGAAAATAACACCCCACAAAACTCAAACGGAAAATCACAACTTATATATGATCCCCAATCAGAGACAACGATAGACAGCTGCCTCTGATTGGGAACCACACTGGCAAAACAACAAAGAAATAGAAAGCATAGATTTTCCCACCCGAGTCACACCCTGACCCAACATAGAGAATAAATAAGGTTCTCTAAGGTCAGGGCGTGACAGATATCACGTTGAATTCAAGTTAGTTGACAACTCAACCAGATTAAAATCAAAACTAGATGTTGAAATGACGTCTGTGCCCTGTGGGAAATCTGTCACTTCGCCCGACGTTGCTTTTCGGTTTCATAGCTACAGATTGTTACACCAGATAATGTGATTTAGTCTGGTGAGTGGGAGTGACAGATTAGGTACTGTTTGGTGTAGCACAGAGGATTTTCGACCAACCTTATCTTGGCGATACCATCTTCGTTCTCGATTCGGCCAAACGTATCATCTAAAATATCCATGTCCAGTTGCAGGAGGTGCGTTTGAATATAGAAAATGCTCCATTATTRAAAAAAAAARATGTTTTTGCTCCATGAGGTAATCCAACAATGTGTACGACGTCATCTTGTCTATTTCAAATCTTCTCTCATTGTTCGAAACAGGTGAGTGTCATCATGACATGCGTCACGCCCACCCGTCTCAATCAATGAGAGAAGATTTGAAATAGACAAGGTTTTGTCATAACCCGGCTCTCCATACCTCTACGACCATTGACTTTGCCTTCTTTCATCTCCTTTGTTTTCCCTAACATTCCCATATCTAGACCAATGCAAAGCCAATAGAGACCCTGAGACCAGATCTGTCTGCTCCATTGGAGGTATCACAGCTGATCCTCAACACAGACATCACATCCACATGCCTCAATGTGGGCTGAGCCCTGGGAATGACGACCACTCAGAAGAGGTTCCAGAGAAGTCAGTGGGAACCAGCCACTCTGAAGAGGATCCAGAGAAGGCAGTGGGAACCAGCCACTCTGAAGAGGATCCAGAGAAGNGCAGTGGGAACCAGCCACTCTGAAGAGGATCCAGAGAAGGCAGTGGGAACCAGCCACTCTGAAGAGGATCCAGAGAAGGCAGTGGGAACCAGCCATGCAGAGAGTGGGGAGYAGGAGAAGCAGCCATTACTGGAACAATAATCTGGGGTTAAAGTAGGGTACATAGTCAACCAGATCAAGCAGACCAGGGAGGGTGTGAGAACCAGAGAGAGTGAGGGAGATAAGAACCCATTACTGGACTATGACAAGGCAGGATCTACTGAAAACATAGGTGGTACTGTGAGTAATAACCAGTTGAAACTAAACACTAGAATCAGGGCCGAGGTTCCAACCAGCCTAAATTATTAGATGAGGACACCAACTAAGGAATGTGAAGACGGAGAGGGGGAGGGAGAGAGAGGAAAGTGAAGAAAGAAAGTGAGGGAGAGGAAGAAGATGGACTCATCTCACCCTTCCAAAGACCCCTCAGATGTCACGTGCCAGTGATGGATACAGCCTGAAACACATCTAACACTCCCAACAGGTTCAGGATAAACAGTGGGGGAACCGAGCTGACCAGGAGTTACATGAGGAAAGTGACAAAGGAAATGACAGAGAGAGATGGAGAGGAGGGAAGGAAAGGAGAGATGTCGATGGAGAGAGGGAGGAGGGAGGGAGAAGACAGAGGGAAGATGAGATGCAGAGAGGGAGGAAAAGGAAGACGAGGAGAAACAGAAGGAAGGAAAGGAAGAAGAGGGATATAGAAAATAAGAAGGTGACGACCAACAACAGGAGGACATCCTCTCCTCTTCTCCTCTCATCCATTCTGAGGTGGAGCCAGGGTCAGAGGAGCAAGAGGAGAATCCAGCAGAGCCACACACACAACAGCCAGACTGACGGTCAGAGATCTCCACCAACCCCTCAGAGAATGGACTAAGATGGAGCGTCCAGGGAGAGAGTAGGTGAAAGAACCTAACTTATCCCAAACAAACACCTCCATTCTAAATTCCAATGAGGAGGAGATGCACTGCAATACTTAATGCAGCTGGTGGCCACACCAGATACTGACTGTTACTTTTGATTTTTGACCCCCCCTTTGTTCAGGGATACATTATTAAATTTCTGTTAGTCACATGTCTGTGGAACTTGTTCAGTTTATGTCTCAGGTGTTGAATCTTGTTATGTTCTTACAAATATTTACACACGTTAAGTTTGCTGAAATTAACGCAGTTGCCAGTGAGAGGACGTTTCTTTTTTTGCTGAGTTTATGTTTTGAGGAAAATTATTTCATATTGTCAATGTTTTGGTGTGCATGCCATTAGGCCTGTGGATGAATGGCTATAGGCTGGTGAATTAAAATCTCTCTTACACTCAATGGACAGGAAAACAATTAAATTAACTATAGTTATTAATTTACCTTTGAATATACAGTATTGCCAAGTTTGTTACATTATAGCAGAGATCTTATCAGTTCTAAACTATATTATGGAATTCTTTGCGTTGCAGCCAATTATACACACAGGGAGGCGCCAAAGACCAGGTATGAGTACGACTACAGGAAGGAATAATTTCAGAACTGGTTGAAAAAATGCTTATTAAGTTATTATAACATATAAAAATAATGCAATGTGTTGTTATAAAATATTTATTTAGTTGCAGCTATTAAACGTAATTTACAAGTCAAATGGACTTTATTTTATTTTCCACCAAGAGGTCATAAATAGGGAGGAACTAAACCAGTTTTATTTCACTTTCACAGCCTTAGAAATACAATATCAGAAGTAGGCTAGATATGAACCACACATTGTTTTGGCATATTAATTTGAATTTACTTTATTTATTATCTAAACAAACAAACGAATTAGCAAATATGCCCAACTAACGCTCATCGGATTGTACTTTTGGATTTGGTCTTTCGCAAAAGGTGGTTTCCGGAGGTAATTGAACCGATTGGCAAGGCCGAACGTATTTTTGGCCTATTATATTTGTAATGTTACTTGTGTGCTATAGTGTGCTTCCTGTATAGCTACAATATTATCACATAATGTTTGACTATCATGAAACATAGGTATATGAATATGTACAATGTGCCTTATGAACACAATGTGCGTTGCAACTTCAAGAACACGCGAAGCCGCCGCAAGTGTTATTCACATCAATGAAAAAACATGGCAATTGAAACAAGAAGCTTTTTATAGCGACATTATTGACATAGCTAAACACGCTCTTCATAGTGATTTTCAACATGGAAAGTCTGAATGGTTTTAAACGAAGTCTATGTGGGTTTCGATGAGAAATAAGGACCGCACCCTTATTTTGTACACACACACACACACACACACCACAAACACACACACACACACACACACACACAACTTAGGAGTGATCGAATATTAAGTCTTGGGCTGCATTCCAAACACTTGTATACACTTGCGGGGCAAGGGAGGAAGGAATGATTTTTTAAATGGACTGCACTTGCCCGGAAATTCGTCACTCATTCATCCCGGATGATTGTGTTTTTCAGCCATTGGTAGCTTGTGGGTGCTTATTATGCGCTACAGTCATATTATGATTGCATGTCTACTTATATTAACTCTATCATTATTAATATACTCCCCTGTATAATAGCTAGCAAATTAATTAGCTAACTAATGTAAGCCTGCCTAGCTAGAACTTCTGAAGGAAAATGTTTTATTTCTACAATTTCCAAAAGCTAACCAAACAAAAACTTCATTACTTTTACGAGGACATGTTTGGGCTGTCATGTGCATTAGTAGCACAATTTCAAACCTTTAAACATTAGTTTTTACTTACACTTGTATGTTGACTTATCCATATTGACATTGAGGTTTTCATTTTCGGTGACTTTTCTTAGTGGATGTACAGTCATTGCGAATTGATAGTATGGGGCGTTTCAGGCCCCGACGTGAACATAATTGTACACTCGCAAACTCAATCAAAAAACAAGGGCTGAGGGGCTTAACATTGCAAACTTCCCTTGTTTGGCTAATCATTTTGGACCGATGTCCAAGATGGTTGACAGGGATTCCTCCAAGGGCATAAGGTGAGGTTAAGTGGGACGAGGTGTGTTTTTTATGAGTTTGAAACACAGCCCTGGCCTAACCAAGGCGTAAACCTACAGAAGGGTCAGCATGATCAGGGCAGGGCGCGGTGATATGGACGGGCCTTAGGGGGGCCACCATAACCTTCTTGCCCCTCCAAATACAATACTGAAATATTTGTCATTTATTTGACTGAGATGTACGCCGACAGAAAGAGCCATCAATCTCAGATAAAGCATCCAAGCAAGTCTCCCCTCTGTCTCAAGTATTTGTAGACAATGTATCTGATGCTATCTGGACCAAAATAGTATGGCATGTTTCAGCAGAGAGGAAGAGGCGAAGTGAGAGGGCTCACTCTCGCCAAAATCAGTCCAGAATAAGCCCTATGGGCATAATATGCAGACATAACCTTGTTGTCTGCCTTCCCTGCCTTTGGGACAATGACTCCCATCATTAGCGTGCGAGACATGAGTATCTCATCATTATATAAAGTTAGGATGCCGGCTTCCCCTAAAGTTATTGATGATTGTTTTGCCAAAATTATATAATTACTCATATATAATTACTCCTGCCTAAATGAAAACATTCAAAAAAATACTACCAGAGAGCATGACTTAGCCACAGAGAATCATTAAAAATACTTCACCAAGAGCATGACTTAAGCCACACGAGGATCATTAAAATACTTCACCAGAGACATGACTTAGCCACAGAGGATCATTAAAATACTTCAGAGAGCATGATTACAAGACAATCATTAAATACTTCACCAGAGAGCATGACTTAGCCACAAGAGGATCATTAAAATAACTTAAACAGAGAGCATGACTTAGCCACAGAGGATCATTAGCTTTCTTAAAATAAATCCACTAGTGCATAGGCCTTTGCCTTTCCCACGATTTGGGCAGCGTTTGTGCAATATGTCTAGCTGACTGAGTTTTGGCCATCAATAAGAATTTGTTCTTAACTGAATTGCCTAGTTAAATAAAATAAAAATATATAATTTTAAAATACATCAAAATATGTGTGAAAGATAATGTGTCTTGAGTATAAGTTTTTATGTTTGCAAGAAGAACAAGAATAAGGGGAGGGGCGTGTTTCTCTCCAGAATGCATGCACTCAGCTCTCCAGAATACAATTCGCTGTCTCCCGCCAATCTTGCCATTCATTGTTTCATTGTGTGAATTGTTTGCCGTTTGATTGTTTATTTTTTGATCAATTGCCCATTACATATGTCACAAGTAGGCCTAGTAAATTGTTAATCCCTCTTCATTTGGTTACATAAATTTATGTTAATGCGTGCATTTAAATACCAGTAATTTACTTATTCTCGGAGTGGAAACA
>NW_019943010.1:157061-166995 GCF_002910315.2 Salvelinus sp. IW2-2015 | reverse complement strand
TCTAGGAATTTGGGGATTTAAGAAATACATCCGAACACCACCACAGGAGAACACAAAATCCTCAGACAGCTGACAAAGCAGTCAGTGGGTTGTCATGAGGCAGACTGTATGATTGTGGGGAAATACAGACCTTTTCAGCAGGAGTGAAAATTCGTTGTTAAGTCATCTGTCTTCTAAATGTCAGTAAGACTACAGACGGCTTGTGCACTCCCAATGATTGGAGTCGGCGACCTCTTTTTACAGGTACCAGGTTAAAGACGGGGAGTGATAACACATTTTTTTAAATGTAATCTTTTTTTAACTAGGCAAGTCAATTAAGAACAAATCTCTCGTTTACACATGACAGCCTACCCCGGCAACGGCTGGGCCAATTCGTGCGCCACCCTATCGGGATTCCCAATCATTGGGGGGGCCGGATGATACAGCCTGGATCGAAACCAGGGACTTGACACCTCTTGCACTTGAGATGCAGCATTGCCTTGGACCGCTAGCCGCTGCTCGTGATAAAAAGGTAAAGGTAATCAAAAACACAAAGGAGGGTGTGCCAACCACGACCGTGTCATTGATGCTGCTTAAACGTGCACCCGGCACACCAACCGCCTGAACAGGAACCTTGGTTAGTCCACACTTTTTAAAGACTATTTCTCTTCTTGCTGGTTATATTTTGACTTGTTTTATAAACAAACCCTAATATGCAGCTTCTCTCCAAAAAGTTCCCGTGATAAGACGCCAGTCTTGATGATAGCAATCATAATATCAGATGCGAACTATTGTAGGTTTGGCTTCATCTCCTTTGTTTTCTCTAACATTCCCAATCCAGACTAATGCAAGCAATTGTAGCCCTGAGACCAGATTCATGTCATTGAGGTATCATAGCTGATCCTCAACACAGACATCACATCCACAGCCTCAATGTTGGGCTGACCTGGTCACACTCGAGGGTTCGAAGCATGGGACAGCCCTCTGAAGAGGATCCAGAGAATGGGGCAGTGGAACCAGCCACTCTGTGAGAGGACCAGCAGTGCTCAGATTGAAAGTCAGAAAGTGAGACCAAGCACTCTGGACAGAGGACTTCTATGAGGAAGGCAGTGGACCAGCACATTGAAGAGGATCCACAGAAGGCAGGTGGGAACCCAGCCCACTTCTGAAGAGGATCAGAGAAGCAGTGGGAACCAGCCACTCTGAAGAGGATCCAGAGAGGCAGTGGAACCAGCCCAACTCTGAAGAGGACCAGAGAAGGCAGGTGGGAACCAGCCACTCTGAAGAGGAGCCCAGAGAAGGCAGTGGGAACCAGCACTCTGAAGAGGATCCAAGAGAAGGCAGTGGGAACCAGCCAGGCAGAGTGGGGAGAAGGAGAAAGCAGCCATACTGGAATAGAACAATCTGGGGTTAAAGTAGGGTACATAGTCAACAGATCAAGCAGACAGAGGAGGGTGTGAGAACCAGAGAGAGTGAGGGAGATAAAGAACCATTACTGGACTATGACAAGGCAGGATCTACTGAAAACATAGGTGGTACTGTGAGTAATAACCAGTTGAAACTAAACAACTAGAATCAGGGCGAGGTTCCAACCAGCCTAAATATTAGATGAGGACACCACTAAGGAATGGAGACGGAGAGGGGGAGGAGGGAGGAAAGTGAAGAAAGAAAGTGAGGGAGAGGAGAAGAAGGAGGACTCATCTCACCCTTCCAAAGACCCCTCAGATGTCACGTGCAGGATGGATACAGCCTGAACCACAATCTAACACTCCCAACAGGTTCAGGATAAACAGTTGGGAACCGAGCTACCAGGAGTTACATGAGGAAAGTGACAAAGGAAATGACAGAGAGAGATGGAGAGAGAGAGAGAGGAAAGGAGAGATGTTGGATGGAGAGGAGGGAGGGAGAGACAGAGGGAAGAGATGATGCAGAAGGGAGGAAAACGAGGAGACACAGAAGGAAGGAAAGGAAGAAGAGGGATATAGAAAATAAGAAGGTGACGACCAACAACAGGAGGACATCTCCTCACTCTTCATCTGAGTGGAGCCAGGGTCAGAGGAGCAAGAGGAGGAATCCAGCAGAGCCACACACACAACAGCCAGACTGACGGTCAGAGTCTCCACCAACCCCTCAGAGAATGGACTAAGATGGAGCGTCCAGAGAGAGAGTAGGTGAAAGAACCTAACTTATACCCAAACAAACAAAAAAACCCCTTTCCCATTTTTTTTCCTAAACTCCCATAATCAAGACCCAAATTCTCCAAACAACGCCACACCCCACAATCCCCCCCACCTCTTGCCCCCAATCATCAAGTAATTAATTACACTATCGTGGCTATCATATTGGTGTAGAACAAGGAAGCGTTAGTGAAACAATGGAAACAGATGAAGCAGTGGGTCAGATGGACAGGAGAGAGAGGAACACCTGGCACCTATCACGGATCTGAACCACTAACTTAGCTCAGTCGTCAGACAGTTACAGACACTCCTTGATAGAAAGCAGTTCCCGATTGTTCAACTGCGTTCTCAGAGCCACAGCCATGAAGGAACACTATTCTACTCCATGTAAACTACCAGTTCTAGGTGCACCTCTGGACAGTAGACACCAGCTCAGATACAGCATTTACTAGCCATACGAGGTAGATTCAGATCTCTGTCTACTACATAGGGAAGTATAGATAAATCCTGTGCCAACAAGAGACCATTTTACACTACATTACTCTATACCAGGAAGAACCATTTTGAAAGCACTTGTTGAATATTAAGTTTAGTTTGACAAATATTTAGATTCTGTACGGCAAGTTAGTTTCTCTTTAGTAAAACTCATTATCTCTTTGGTATCATTATGGCCCTTCATGTTTAGCCTAGGCTACTATAATTGTTCAACTATCTATACTTGAACCAAAATATAAACGCAACATGTAAAATGTTGGTCCTTATGTTTATGAAGCTGAAATAAAAGATCCCAGAAATGTTCCTTATGCACAAAAAAATCTTTATTTCTCTCAAATGCTGTGCCACCAATTAGTTTACATCCCTGTTATGAGCATTTCTTCCTTTGCCAAATAATCCCATCCATCCTGACAGGTGTGGATATTCAAGAGCTGATAACAGCATGTTCATTACCACCGGTGCACTTGTGCTGGGGACAATAAAAGCCCACTTGAAAAAGTGCAGTTTTGTCACACAACACAATCACAGATGTCTCAAAAGTTTTGAGGCGAAGCGTACAATGCAACTGACTACAGGAATGTCCCACCTAGAGCTGTTTCAGAGAATTTAGCATTCATTTCATCTTATCATTAAGCCCACCTCAAATGTAATTTTTAGAGAATTTGGCAGTAACTTCCAACCGGCCTCACAACCGCAGACCCACCCTGGCTCCCACTTGGGCCTGGCTCGCCCTTCCAGGTCCCACCCATGGCTGCGCCCCTGCCAGTCTTGTGAAATCCCATTAGTTAGGGTCTTATTATTTAAATTGACTGATTTCCTATATATGACTGTAACTCAGTAAAAATCTTTAAATTGTATCATGTTCGTTTATATTTGGTTCAATATATATTGTAATTTCAATGAAAATGAATTGATCAGATACAGTAAGATGGCAAATGTATTTATTAAACTCAGCACAAAAGGAAACGGCCCTTTTTAGGACCCTGTCTTTCAAAGATTAATTTCGTTTTAAAAAATCCAAACGAATGAGCGTTACACTCGTGGTTACCCTGCCTGCAGGCTTCATCCTGACATGAACCTCCAGCATGACAATGCCACCAGCCATACTGCTCGTTTACTCTGTCGCGACATCTCTTGTGCGTGATCTTCATTTGTAAGGGTTTAAACACTGTTTCCCATGCTTTGTTCAATTGAACCACTAACAATTAATGAACATGCCACCTGTGGAACGGTCGTTAAGACCACTAACAGCTTACAGACGGCTTAGGCAATTAAGGTCACAGTTATTGAAAACTTTAGGACCACTAAAAGAGGCCTTTCTTCCTGACCTTGAAAAAACACCAGAAAGATGCCCAGGGTCCCTGCTCATCTGGTGACATGCCTTTAGGCATTGTGCAAGAGGCATGAGAACTGCAGATGTGGCCAGGCAATAACATTGAAATGTCCGTATGTGAGACGCCTAAGACAGCGCTACAGGGAGACAGGACGGACAGCTGATCGTCCTCTGCAGTGGCAGCACCACGTGTAACAACACCTGCCACATGATCGGTACATCCGAACATCACACCTGCGGGACAGGTACAGAATGGCAACAACAACTGCCCAGGTTACACAGGAACGCACAATCCCTCCATCAGTGCTCATACTGTCCACCAATAAAGCTGAGAGACGCTGGACTGAGGGCTTGTAGGCTGTTGTAAGGAGTCCTCTCCAGACATCACCGGCAACAACGTCGCCTATTTGCACAAACCCACTGTCGCTGACCTGACAGGACTGGCAAAAAAGTGCTCTTCACTGACGAGTCGTGTTTTGTCTCACCAGGGGTGATGGTAGGATTCGCGTTTATCGTCGAAGGAATGAGCGTTACACCGAGGCCTGTACTCTGGAGCGGATCGATTTGGAGGTGGAGGGTCCGTCATGGTCTGAGGGGTGATTGTCACAGCTTATCGCGACTGAGTTTGTTGTCATTGCAGGGATCTCAACGCTGTGCGTTACAGGGAAGACATCCTCCTCCCTCGTGGTACCCTGCCTGCAGGCTCATCCTGACATGAACCTCCAGCATGACAATGCCACCAGCCATACTGCTCGTTCTGTGCGTAATTTCCTGCAAGACAGGAATGTAGTGTTCTGCCATGGCAGCGAAGAGCCCTTATTCTCAATCCCATTGAGCACGTCTGGGACTGTTGATCGGAGGGTGAGGGCTAGGGCCATTCCCCCATAAATGTCAGGGAACTTGCAGTGCCTTGGTGGAAGAGTGGGTAATATTCACAGCAAGAACTGGCAAATCTGGTGCAGTCCATGAGGAGGAGATGCACTGCAGTACTTAATGCAGCTGGTGGCCACACCAGATACTGACTGTTATTTTTGATTTTGACCCCCCCTTTGTTCAGGGCACATTATTCAATTTCTGTTAGTCACATGTCTGTGGAACTTGTTCAGTTTATGTTCTCAGTTGTTGAATCTTGTTATGTTCATACAAATATTTAACATGTTAGTAGGTTGCTGAAAATAAACGCTGTTGACAGTGAGAGGACGTTTCTTTTTTTGCTGAGTTTATGTTTTGAGGAAAATATTTCATATTGTCAATGTTTTAGTGTGCATGCCATACGCCTTTGGATGAATGGCTATAGGCTGGTGAATTAAAATCTCTCTTACACTCAGTGGACAGGAAAACAATTAAATTAACTATAGTTATTAATTACCTTTGAATATTACAGTATTGCCAACTTTTTTGTTACATTATAGCAGAGATTCTATCAGTTCTAAACTATATATATGGAATTCTTTGCGTTGCAGCCAATTATACACACAGGGAGGCGCCAAAGACCAGGTATGAGTACGACTACAGGAAGGAATATTTCAGAACTGGTTAGAAAAAAATGCTTATTAAAGTTATTATAACATATAAAAATAATGCAATGTGTTTGTTATAAAATATTATTTAGTTGCAGCTATTAAACGTAATTTACAAGTCAAATGGWACTTTATTTTATTTTCCACCAAGAGGTCATAAATAGGGAGGAACTAAACCACAMTTTACTTTCACTTTCACAGCCTTAGGAAATAAGATATCAGAAGTAGGCTAGAATATGAACCACACATTGTTTTGGCATATCTAATTTGAATTTACTTGTATTTATTATCTAAACAAACAAACGAATTAGCAAATATGCCCAAACTAACGCTCATCGGATTGTACTTTTGGATTTGTCTTTCGCAAAYGGTGGTTTCCGGAGGTAAGTTGAACCGATTGGCAAGGCCGAACGTAGTTTTTGGCCTACTTAATATTTGTAATGTTACTTGTGTGCTATAGTGTGCTTCCTGTATAGCCTACAATATTATCACATAATGTTTGACTATCATGAACAATAGGTATATGATATGTTACAATGTGCCTTATGAACACAATGTGCGTTGCAACTTCAAGAACACGCGAAGCCGCCCAAGTGTTATTCACATCAATGAAAAAACATGGCAATCTGAAACAAGAAGCTTTTATAGCGACATTAGCCTAAACACGCTCTTCGTAGTGATTTTCAACATGGAAAGTCTGAATGGTTTTAAACGAAGTCTATGTGGGTTTCGATGAGAAATAAGGACCGCACCCTTATTATTTTTACACACACACACACACACACACACACACACACACACACACACACACACTTTAGGAAGTGATCGAATATTAAGTCTTGGGCTGCATTCCAAACACTTGTATACACTTGCAGGGCAAGGGAGGAAGGAATGATTTTTAAATGGACTGCACTTGCCCGGAAATTCGTCACTCATTCATCCCGGATGATTGTGTTTTCAGCCATTGGTCGCTTGTGGGTGCTTTATATGCGCTACAGTCAATTATGATTGCATGTCTACTTATATTAACTCTATCATTATTAATATACTCCCCCTGTATGATAGCTAGCAAATTAATTAGCTAACTAATGTAAGCCTGCCTAGCTAGAACTTCTGAAGGAAAATGTTTTATTTCTACAATTTCCAAAAGCTAACCAAACAAAAACTTCATTACTTTTACGAGACATGTTTGGGCTGTCATGTGCATTAGTAGCACAATTTCAAACCTTTAAACATTAGTTTTTACTTACACTTGTATGTTGACTTATCCATATTGACATTGAGGTTTTCATTTTCGGTTGACTTTTCTTAGTGGATGTACAMTCATTGCGAATTGAAGTATGGGGCGTTTCAGGCCCCGACGTGAACATAATTGTACACTCGCAAACTCAATCAAAAACAAGGGCTGAGGGGCTTACATTGCAAACTTCCCTTGTTTGGCTAATCATTTGGACCGATGTCCAAGATGTTGACAGGGATTCCTCCAAGGCAATAAGGTGAGGTTAAGTGGACGAGGGTGTGTTTTTTTATGAGTTTGAAACACAGCCCTGGCCTAAACCAAGGCGTAAACCTACAGAAGGGTCAGCATGATCATGGCAAGGGGCGGTGATATGGACGGGCTTAGGGGGGCCACCATACCTTCTTGCCCCTCCAAATACAATACTGAAATATTTGTCATTTATTTGACTGAGATGTACGCCGACAGAAAAGAGCCATCAATCTCAGATAAAGCATCCAAGCAAGTCTCCCCTCTGTCTCACAGTATTGTAGACAATGTATCTGATGCTATCTGGACCAAAATTAGTATGGCAATGTTTCAGCAGAGAGGAGAAGGCGAAGTGAGAGGGCTCACTCTCTCGCAAAAATCAGTCCAGAATAAGGCCTATGGGCATAATATGCAGACATAACCTTGTTGTCTGCCTTCCTGCCTTTGGGACAATGACTCCCATCATTAGCGCGGAGACATGAGTATCTCATCATTATATAAAGTTAGGATGCCGGCTTCCCCTAAAGTTATTGATGATTGTTTTGCCAAAATTATATAATTACTCATATATAATTACTCCTGCCTAAATGAAAACATTCAAAAAATACTATACCAGAGAGCATGACTTAGCCACAGAGAATCATTAAAATACTTCACCAGAGAGCATGACTTAGCCACAGAGGATCATTAAAATACTTCACCAGAGAGCATGACTTAGCCACAGAGGATCATTAAAATACTTCAGAGAGCATGACTTAGCCACAGACAATCATTAAAATACTTCACCAGAGAGCATGACTTAGCCACAGAGGATCATTAAAATACTTAACCAGAGAGCATGACTTAGCCACAGAGGATCATTAGCTTCTTAAAAATAAATCACTAGTGCATAGGCCTTTGCCTTTCCCACGATTTGGGCAGCGTTTGTGCAATATGTCTAGCTGACTGAGTTTTGGCCATCAATAAGAATTTGTTCTTAACTGAATTGCCTAGTTAAATAAAATAAAAATATATATATTTTAAAATAATCKAAAATATGTGTGAAGATAATGTGTCTTGAGTATAAGTTTTTATGTTGCAAGAAGAACAAGAATAAGGGGAGGGGCGTGTTTCTCTCCAGAATGCATGCACTCAGCTCTCCAGAATACAATTCGCTGTCTCCCGCCAATCCTTGCCCATTCATTGTTTCATTGTGTGAATTGTTTGCCGTTTGATTGTTTATTTTTGATCAATTGCCCATTACATATGTCACAAGTAGGCCTAGTAAATGTTAATCCCTCTTCATTTGGTTACATAAATMTATGTTAATGCGTGCATTAAATACAGTAATTTACTATTCTCGGAGTGGAAACATTGTTTGCAGGATTCACAACCTGCTACACTTGTGAGAAACAAGTTTTGGTTTATTTCATAACCATTATGAGTTTTGTCAATCTTTTCCTTGTTATTTGTTTGGAGTGGTCCGTGAGCAATGAGCATGTGTCTGGTTTCTCTGTCTTGATCACGTTGAGGGAGCACGTGGGTGCCTGTGCACGCATAGAAGTAGTCCTACCTGGCCTGCTGCCTGCAACTGTAGGAAAATGCCCAATTGGCAATGTCTGATTTCTGATTTTCTTAACTCACCACGTCCACCACTAATACGCTGAACTTCACAGTCATTTTTCTTCACCTCAAGAATCTTGTAGTGTGTGACCTCCGTCTGTCCCACATCGGTTAGTGTGAGCACCATACACTGGCTACATTCAAACAATGAATGGGAAATACAGTCGTTTAATGTGAGAGACTCAGCATTGTAAGGATTTTGAAAGTCTGTAGTGTTCACCCAGCTTTAGTAGAATTTTAACTTTGAGATTTTTATAATTAACCATGTGCCAATGATTTTGAGAAACGAAAACGTTATTATTGAAATGAAACTATTCCACGAAAATGCGCATATAAAAATAATATAACCTTCATGCAGATCGGTAGAAAGGTAAGATACATTGTAAGCTTCCCCAAACTTCAATCTCACGAGCTGCCTATGGTCTTTACTATAACACCAATAAAACATTTTTTGTGAACGAGCAAACCTTGCTCACTGATGGATATCAAAGGCCCATTCAACTGATTAGTTCTGCACGCACGCTCCCTCACGTTATCAGGACAGAGAAATCACACGTGCTCATTGCTCACTTGGAGCACTTCAAACAAAAGACAATACAAAAATGGACAACTCCTAAACGATGGTAGATTTTCAGAAGGAAAAATATGGGTGATCAATATTTAGGCCTTTCTATCAAGTAGTAAACTATAGCTTAATCATAGGCCTATATAGGAAGTACATTTCCTTGGAAAGATAATTTTGACCATGTAGTGTATGTGGACACCCCTTCAAATTAGTGAATTTAGCTATTTCAGCCACACCCGTTGCTGACAGGTGTTATAAAATCAAGCACACAGCCATGCAATCTCCATAGACAAACATTGGTGTAGAATGGCCCATACTGAAGACTCAGTGACTTTCAACGTGGCACCGTGATAGGATGTCACCTTTCCAACAAGTCAGTTTGTCAAATTTCCCCCTTGCTAGAGCTGCCCCGCTCAACTGTAACTGCTGTTATTAGTGTGAAGTGGAAACGTCTAGGAGCAACAACGGCTCAGCCGCGAAGAGGTAGGCCACACAAGCTCACAGAGCGGGATTGTCTGTCTTCTGCTGCAGTACTCACTACCAAGTTCCAAGCTACCTCTAGAAGCAACATCGGCACAATTTTTTTTTTTTTTTTTTTTCACTCGGCAAGTCAGTTAAGAACAAATTCTTATTTTACAATAATGGCTTACCCCAGACAAACCCTCCCTAACCCGGACGACGCTGGGCCAATTGTGCGCCACCCTATGGGATTCCCAATCATAGTTGTGATACAGCCCGGGATAGAACCAAGGTCTGTAGTGACGCCTCTAGCACTGA
>NW_019943010.1:150898-154848 GCF_002910315.2 Salvelinus sp. IW2-2015 | reverse complement strand
AACATTGTAAACAAAGTGTGTTTTTTACATCCATTGCAAATTGTACTTCCTCAGTATTTGAAAAATCTTTCCAACACTCGATTATCAAAATATCATGATCTGATGATCCCATATATCTATCAGAAACGTTTGTTCTGAGCTCACTGGTGCGGGAAACAGAGGGCCCGGAATAGCTAGTTGATACAATGTTGCAAGTTTGCTAGGGACAGCCGGTTGATGATTTGATACAATGTTGCGCTTCACAAGCAGTAGCTCAATAGACATATACAAAGAAGGGCAGACAGGCGGAGTAGAGAGATGAATGTGATTGAAAGAACCTGCATTTTCATCAGATATTTACCACTGTTTTAATTGTCGGTTTAGGTCTATCTTCTTATAGTTGATGATGGAAGTTATAGGCTACTGCTGCATTGGCCTATAGACTATCTCTGAGTTATGCGCTATTACCATTGAATGTCGTTTAGGTCTATCTATCTTACTAGTTGATGATGGAAGTTTAGGCCTACTGCTGCATTGGCCTATAGACTATTCTGAGTTCTATGCGCTAATTTCCTTAGCGCCAATGGACCACAGTGTATCAATGTGTCCATATAGCGAAGGCTGGTGCTCTCGCCTTAAACCAGGTGTACACTACACGATTTTGGCCATGATTTAGTGTCCAGACCCAGTTTTTGAGGTTGGGGACAAAATCCCCATGTCGTTGCCTACTCGGGGCGCGCAGCCATCACCGACGTCGTTTAATGTGAGTAGGTCAAATACGCAATCTGAAGGCTACCGATCTTGTCTTTGAGCAGTACCAGATCCCAATATTTTCAAACAGTTTTGATTTTTCCGCACACAATATACAATGCTATTGTAGTGTGAGATGTGCAACAACAAGTTTCGAGAACAATGATCAGCAATAGCCAATGAGAGCTCGGCAGAGAAGAAGTCAGTGAGATGATGACGTTGCTTCGATCACCCAAAATATGTAGATCTCGAGCAGGAGAAATGACTAGCCTGACGCCTCTAGCACTGAGATGCAGTGCCTTAGACCACTGCGCCACTCGGGGGCCCAAACGATTTGCGTTGGCCGGGAATAACTGTTCGTCAGGAGCTTAATGAAATGGGTTTCCATGACCGAGCAGCTGCACACAAGCCTAAGATCACCATGCGCAATGCCAAGCGTCAGCTGGAGTGGTGTAAAGCTTACCATCATTGGACTCTGGAGGAGTGGAAACGCATTCTCTGAAGTGATGAATCACGCTTCACCATCTGGCAGTCCGACAGACAAATCTGGTTTTGGCGGATGCCAGGAGAATGCTACCTGCCTGAATGCATAGTGCCAACTGTAAAGTTTGGTGGAGGAGGAATAATGGTGTGGGGCTTTTTCATGGTTTGGGCTAGGACCTTTAGTTCCAGTGTAGGGAAATCTTAACGCGACAGCATACAATGACATTCTAGACGTTTCTGTGCTTCCAACTTTGTGGCAACAGTTTGGGCAAAGCCCTTTCCTGTTTCAGCATGACAATGCCCCCGTGCACAAAGCGAGTTCCATACATAAATGGTTTGTCAAGATTGGTGTGGAAGAACTTGACTGGCCTACACAGAGCCCTGACCTCAACCCCATCAAACACCTTTGGGATGAATTGGAACGCCGACTGCGAGCCAGGCCTAATCGCCCAACATCAGTGCCCGATCTCACTAATGCTCTTGTGGCTGTTATAGCAACAAAGGGGGGACCAACTCCTTATTAATGCCCATGATTTTGGAAAGATGTTCGACTTAGCAGGTGTCCARATACTTTTGGTCATGTAGTGTAACTGCCCCGTGCTTCTCTGCCCATGCGTCTGCCCACATTTATGTTAACTGCCATGTGGTTCTCCACTCATGTAGGCAGCCTACTCTATCTCAATGAGTCCACACATACTAGACGCACTTGAACTCTCAGGCCCAACTAGGAGAGGTAGGCTACTGAAATTGAAGCAGTGAATTCTGAGTGTGTGAATAATGCAAAAAAMATGTGATTTTAATACAATAGGTAGGCTAACGCATACAAAGCAGAAAGAGGACAGTTTCTAAATAATCAGTGGGACAACCTAAATACAGTGTTTTCATCCCAAAGTCGTCTGTCTGACCACCCGCTCCCACCTGCAGACCGAGCCGCAATGATCTGTCGGAACCCGCAGACATCCCYCGTGAAAGCAGCCCTCTGGTACACAGTCAGTACACAACACTATGCTCATCATGTCTTAGCAGYATCAGATGGTGACAGGGGTCCCAGCAGGGTCAGACAGCCAGGGAAGGCCAGTCTTCAGAGCTCAAGTGAATTTAGCAGTATATTAACAATATCAGTGAATGATACAAAGTTCCATATTGAATTGATGGGTAGACCTATAGAAGCTACAGGACAGCAGTTTAAGTTTAAGCTACACTCTGGGATCTGGGAATAAGGATAATTTCAATTAATGAACCATTGATTATTTTCTTGGATGATATAATGTATAAATGTACAACAAGGTTAATTCTTTGTCATGCCTCATCTTAGGAGGATCAGATGGTGACAGGGGTCTCAGTAGGATCAGGCAGCCAGGGAAGATCAGTCTGTGATGGATCTCAGTGGAATTTTTACAGATACAACACTCTCTGTGCAGCAAACACTGGACAAAGCCAGATGCCATTTTAAGGCCAGTCTGACAAACATCCAAAGTTGATTTACAAACTGTATCAAGGGTTAATAGAGGCTTTTCCCGATTACACAAAACATGTAACAAAATGTGAGGAAGACCTGGGAGCTATTGATGATGATGAAATGGATACAGATATGTTAGAATGCCCAGTCATGTTCATATCATCTCAGACATACACTACTGCAGTTTAAGACCATCTACAGAACGTACTATATGCCAGTGTAACTGAATAACATTCACTCGGAAATGTCATTCCTCAATTGGAGGTGTAAAATACAAAAGGGGACATATTTGCATATGTTATGGTCTTGTGAAGGCTGGCTGAATTCTGACAAGGAGTATGTTCTTTCATCTTAGCAGTCCTACAGATTCTCCCTTCTCCCTGTTTCTGTTTGCTTTAAATGTTGATATTGGAGACTTATCTGAAGAAACTGCATTTATAGCGGATAAGAAATGTATTGCCATTAATTGGAAAGTTGGTTATGTATCACTAGCTTTGATCRATTACCAGATTAAGGGTATACTGGGCCACTTTCATAAGGTCTGGATACCTTATGAAAGTTGCCATAATGGAATTCAGTACGAGTAAAGGAGTCTGTATTGAAAACATGCCCACGTCAGGGAAGATACCTATTTAGGCAATCGATAGCTGTTGAACATCTCAGTCCTGGCCCCGAGGGTCTGCCGTCCTGTGGGTTGTCACTCTGGCCTTGGCCTAACACACCCAAAACCAATAATATATGTTTCACTAAGATCCTAAAGCTGAGTGGGGTGTGTTGGGTTGGGGCGCTGCAGGGTGGGGGGACTCAGCTATATTGTGTGCAAGTAAAAAGAGATCTACAGTACTATTAGTCCTATGAAATTAATTATATGGAGGATTTGCTATTTCTGTGTGTTAATGTGTGTTAATGTATATTTGAGGTTTACACTCACTGCATTCGGAAAGTATTCAGACCTTAAGTATTCAGTATTGTCTGATAAGTATTCAGACATTTTGTTACATTACAGCCTTATTCTAAATTGTATTAAATAACAAAAAATCCTCATAAATCTACACACAATACCCCATAATGACAAAGCGAAAACAGGTTTTTAGAAATGTTTGTWAAAAAAATGATATACTTATATAAATAAGTATTCAGACCCTTTGCTATGAGACTCGAAATTAAGCTCAGGTGCATCCTGTTTTCCATTGATCATCCTTGAGATGTTTCTATAACTTGATTGGAGTCCACCTGTGGTAAATTCAATTGACTGGACATGATTTGGAAAGGCACACAC
>NW_019943010.1:145695-149863 GCF_002910315.2 Salvelinus sp. IW2-2015 | reverse complement strand
AAAAAAAATATTTAATCCCTTTTAGAATATGGCTGTAACGCAACAAAATGGGGAAAAAGTCAAGGGGTCTGAATACTTCCCGAATGCTCTGTATGTGAAGAATACYTAGGATAGAATAGTTAATGTACAGCAATAGTTGAATAGGATGGCCTTAACTAGAATARAGTATATACATATGAAGTGGGTTAAACAGWATGTAAACATTACTAAAGTGACCAGTGTTCCATCCATGTCTATGTTGTACCTTGGCTGCAGAGGGAACGAGAGGCCTGAACTTGACCAGGCCATGAATCTGTACAGGAAAGCACATTAAGCTATAGATGGATGGATGGATAGACCGTATGTGTTCTTTTTTGTGTGTTTTTTGTTTCCAAAATGTTCCCTTGTGAACAAAGAAAATGAAATGTAGGAACTGGGAAGGAACTTGTGTTTGGAGAGAGTTGAGTAATTGACTAGACTGGTGGGGGTCGGGCTGGTGGGGGTCAAGAGTTGTTCATTTGTTAGGCTATTGGTTAAAGGTGCAACACAATATTTATTATTGAATTACCTTTGATCAAGTTTAGTGTCACGCCCTGACCTTAGTTATCTCTGTTTTCGTTATTATTTTGGTTAGGTCAGGGTGTGACGAGGGTGGGTATGCTTGTTTTGTCTTGTCTAGGGTTTTTGTATATCTAGGAGGTTTTGTAAGTCTATGTATATGTATGTCTATGGTGGCCTGAATTGGTTCCCAATCAGAGGCAGCTGTTTATCGTTGTTTCTGATTGGGGATCCTATTTAGGTTGCCATTTTCCCTTTTGGTTTCGTGGGTTTTTGTCTATGTGTAGTTGCCTGTCAGCACTCGTTTAGTATAGCGTTTGGTTTGTTCAGTGTTCTTTCTTTAATAAAAGAAGTATGTATGCTTACCACGCTGCGCCTTGGTCTCCTCCATACAACGAACGTGACATTTAGTCTTATGAATCACTTAAACATATTTAATATTGATTTCTTACCTAGCTTGATGATTGTGGGCATCTGTGCTTACTTTMTTTTTGTTCTAAATAGAGACAGCCAAGTGTATTGTGTAAAAATTGGCTTTAGACGCCCAAACAAATGTTGGGACCCCCAGACGCCCGGCTAAGTTATTTCCCACCCACTTCTAAAAACAAAGTGGTGCCCCCGGAAATAAGTTATGATGAACTTCCCAGGGTGGTGAAAGTGCACGCAATCTTAATGCTCCTTTCCAATAAATATTGAGGGTCTTATTCTTGTGACATGATTATCGATACTTGACTGCCGTAATAATGTCATCATGTAGACTAGCCTACCAGCACAGCACTGTATCTGAGAGCTGTTGGCTAGAACCCACGTGCCAAGACCAGAGTAGGCATTTTTGTTTTTGTTACAAAACTATCAATAGAGTTGAAAATACGCTGGAAACATATTGAACTTTAGATTTTTATTCCCYTACATGAAAATGTAAMCGAAAAAGTACATTTAGTGTGATTTTGATTAGGATCCCCATTAGCCGACGCCAATGGTGACATTACAGACAAAATACTTTACAATTTACATACATTTAAAAACATMAACATGTAGTGTGTGTGCATCTATCAGTTACACATACATATCAGTACATACACACAACAAGTAGGTCACATAGGGGAGAGGCGTTGTGCCATGAGGTGTAGATTTATTTGTTGTTTTTAAACCAGGTTTGCTGTTCACTTGCCCTATATAAGATGGAAGGGAGTTCCATACACGCATGTGCACTACATCATCACACACAGCCTTTTATCCTCAAAAAGTCTGTTTGATGGAAACATCTCTCTGGTGGGAGAATTTGCATATTGTTTTATGCAGATTTAGAATAATAGCATGAAACTCTGTTGCAGATTGGATGGAAACCTAGCTAGTGATATGATAGTGGACAGGGTGTAGACAAAGACTTTAATCTGTAGTGTAGTCTAGATACATTTCTGCTCCAGTAGTGGTGGTGAGGGGGGACATACTAATCAAAGTGGGCTGTCTACATAGACCAGATACACCCAACAKGCAGAATTCTWGACATAAACAGTAAAGGTTGATAATAATGACAGTTCAATGCCAATAGGGTTAGGACTACATATTTATACCCTAATGTGTTATCCTGGACACATTGATACTCTGATACATGTATGAAATGTCTGCTTTTCCAGAGGATCGTTATCATAAAGTGGACYGTGAGCTGGTGTTGACACCGGACAAGTCCACAGTGCCTGACTCCATCACAAGCATCCTATGGAAGCATGGGAAGGACAAGGTGGCAGAGTGGGACAATGATTTTGGTGGTCTGGACATCTATGCTGCCTTCAAAAACCGTACAACCCTGYACCAGACTACTGGAGAGCTGAGAATCAGTGGATTGAAGAAAACAGACATTGGAGTTTATTCTGTGGAGTTCAACAGCAAACTGCTTGACAAGACATATACACTGTCTGTTATCAGTAAGTGTGTGTGTGTGTGTGTGTGTGTGCGTGTGTGTGTGTACGTAAATGTGTGTATGTGTGTGTGTGGTCGTGTAGAAACAGCAGGTTATGTATTGTAGTGCCTCACAAGTATTTCCCCAAATGATTCCTGTTTCTTTCCTCTATTTACAGAGGCAGTCCCCAAACCCACAATCACTTCTTCCTGTAACGCCAACCTAACCTCCTGCACTCTGACCTGTGAGGGCAACACCACTGATGCTGAACCNGTGAGCTGGTGTTGACACCGGACAAGTCCACAGTGCCTGACTCCATCACAAGCATCCTATGGAAGCATGGGAAGGACAAGGTGGCAGAGTGGGACAATGATTTTGGTGGTCTGGACATCTATGCTGCCTTCAAAAACCGTACAACCCTGYACCAGACTACTGGAGAGCTGAGAATCAGTGGATTGAAGAAAACAGACATTGGAGTTTATTCTGTGGAGTTCAACAGCAAACTGCTTGACAAGACATATACACTGTCTGTTATCAGTAAGTGTGTGTGTGTGTGTGTGTGTGTGCGTGTGTGTGTGTACGTAAATGTGTGTATGTGTGTGTGTGGTCGTGTAGAAACAGCAGGTTATGTATTGTAGTGCCTCACAAGTATTTCCCCAAATGATTCCTGTTTCTTTCCTCTATTTACAGAGGCAGTCCCCAAACCCACAATCACTTCTTCCTGTAACGCCAACCTAACCTCCTGCACTCTGACCTGTGAGGGCAACACCACTGATGCTGAACCCATCACCTACAGATGGAAAGTGGGAGAGGGGGCGTGGGAGGTCGGAGTAGAACAGCTGATTGTCTCTAAGAGCGACACTGGCAAATCAACCAATGGTTACAAGTACACCTGCAAGCTGAATAACTATGTTAGTGGGGAAGGGGAAGTCAGTGAGCCAGTTGGAGAGCTGTTTGGTCCAGGTGAGTGGACACTCATAAGTGTGTTACAGTCTTATGTATTGATATGTCAGTAACACTGCTAGTGTTGTAGGACATTTTGAATGCTGCATTATGTTGAATTCCTGATCAACTCCTGTCAAAGTATCAATAAAAAATGTTTTCATTTCAGAGCCTTCCAATACCAGTGCTATTGTTGTTGGTGTTATCGTTACCATATTAGTGCTTGTTGCCATCGCCATAACAGGTAAGAACAGCACGTCTATAGTAACAGAGCACTGCACATGTACATAGTTGTGAAGCACAGATTGACATAACAGCAGCAACAACAGTGAGSTATACCCCCTGAAGGGGATACCTGTTCTACCTGTATTTACAGTAKTGTTCAGGCTACTGTTACAGTCAAGACAAGGGGTTAGATGCACCACCTTGTCACACTGACCTTAGAGATCCCTGTTTATTCTCTATATTTTGGTTAGGTCAGGGTGTGATTAGGGTGGGTACTCTAGTTTTTGTATATCTATGTTTTCTTTTTCTTTGTATGGTTCCCAATCAGAGGCAGCTGTCTATCGTTGTCTCTGATTGGGGATCATATTTAGGCAGCCTTTTTTCCCACCTTCTGTTGTGGGATCTTGTCTATGTTTGGTTGCATGTATTTTGCACGACGAAGCTTTTTGTTCGTTGTATTGTTTATWGTTTTTTTTGCTGGTTCACATTTTTAATAAATATGATGACCCCAAATCACCTGCGCCTTGGTCTACCCTTAACTACGAACGTTACAGAAGATCCCAC
>NW_019943010.1:141066-145670 GCF_002910315.2 Salvelinus sp. IW2-2015 | reverse complement strand
CCAGAGTATCGCGGTCGCGAAGCAGGAGCAGATGGAGGCAGCCGGCAAAAGCCAGGAACATGACCCAAATACAGAGCGAGTTAACATCAAACAAAGCAACGACCGAGAGGCAGCCCCAAAAAATGATTTATGGCGACGGGGTCAACACCGGGAGATTGCGAAGAAGCAGGGCATCAGAACGCTGAAGCAGCAACTCCCCTCTTACTCAGTCGCGGCAGCGAGCGCAGATCGACCCGGTCAAAGCACTGTGCTTATCCGAGATTCTAGCGCAACATGCACTTCAGTCAGCAGCATCCACAGCCCGACTGCCGCTAGCATGTCGGCAAAGCTCCCCGCACGTTCAGCCGATGCCTACGAGATGGCGCATTCCAGCCACCAGAGACCGGATATGATGCCGGAACCGTCAGCGTTCCTCGGCCCTACCGGTGCCGCTCATACTATCGGGCACAAGAGATAAATCCTGCAGACCACCCTCACTACGCCACGCTCATCACCCACCGTTCGACCCAAGCGACAACCCAGACTCCGGCCTGTGACCAGCTCCCACACACTCAGCCGTGACTACATGGGCGATTCAGCAGGCAACGCCGCTCTGTGCCAACTGCCACTCGCTCCAGACCTCCACGGCGCCTTCCCACGGGACCAGCACTACATCCTCGCACCGCGCTCTACCGCACCGCATAGCCATCCCAGGCTTGCCCCTTCAATAGCCCCAAGTGCGATCCCGTGCCCAAGCTCCCTCCACCACATCACACAAGCTCAAAGTGGAGCATCCAGCCCCAAGCGAACCTGTTGTGCACGCTCCCCCACAGCGCTTCGATCACAAGTACGTCTCTCTCCTCAGAATAACCGGAATTGAGACCGTTCCGCTCACAACGACGAAGACCACTCCCAGCTGCCATGCATCCCATGAAGTCACCACACACGCTCGCAGTTGAAAAACTGCAATCACATGGCACCGAACGCCTACCAGTAGAATGACTCCACATGGCACCCGACCCGCAGACCTCGTACGTAGATGATCCCACTAGGCAACGAAGCCTCCACGTGAACTGAATCCATGGCCCGCAGCCTCCGGCGACGGCACCAATCCGCCGCGGGGCGCTCCGGCAACGATTCACGGTCCGGAGTCTCCGGCGACGATCCACGGTCCGGTTCCACAGAAGCGGAGGGATCAGCGTAGGGAGCGGGGGCTACGTCCCGAACCGGAGCCGCCACCGTGAGTAGATGCRCACCCGGACCCTCCCCTATAGGTTCAGGTTTGCGGCCGGAGTCCGCACCTTTGGGGAGGGGGGGTACTGTCACGCCCTGACCTTAGAGATCCCTGTTTATTCTCTATATTTTTGTTAGGTCAGGGTGTGATTAGGGTGGGTACTCTAGTTTTTGTATATCTATGTTTTCTTTTTCTTTGTTGGCCTAGTATGGTTCCCAATCAGAGGCAGCTGTCTATCGTTGTCTCTGATTGGGGATCATACTTAGGCAGCCTTTTTTCCCACCTTCTGTTGTGGGATCATGTCTTTGTTTGGTTGCATGTATTTTGCACGACAAAGCTTTTCGTTCGTTGTATTGTTTATTGTTTTTTTTGCTGGTTCACATTTTTTATAAATATGATGAACCCAAATCACGCTGCGCCTTGTTCTACCCTTAACGATGAACGTTACACACCTGCTGTAGGGCACAGTCTTCATAATGTGTCACAGGGAGGCACCAAATTGGATCGTGCACAATATGGATTAGTCTAGTCTGAATTAATCAGCAAAAAGGATGGTAAATACTCTGTGTCAACCTAAAAATATGTTTAGTTTACAATGGATATTAAATGTGAAATTGCTGGCTAGGATATTTTACCTTTGTCATAGGCTACATCCATCCTATTTTCTTCAATTGAATGGCTCAACTGGCAAGTTTTAGTTTCACTTTTACAGAAAGCTCATGTCTGCTACATAGGCTGAAGACATAGCCACAGTCAAAATACTATACAACTGTTAGTTACAAGCCAACTAGAAAAGMACTTCAAAGAAAAGGCTCCCAGTGCCTCTGAAGATGTGGGCCATGAAACCACGGAAAGCCATTCATTTCCAATGGAAGAGAAGCGACGTGGCAGGGGACAGTTTGGCGATGCGAGCATGGGTGAGGGTCGGGAACAGGGTGTGACCAAAGTCAGGGAAAGCTGAACTTTATGCAAATACTWACCGCCATCGCGGCGGGCTTGAAGTACATAAATAACAACACACATCAATAAAACATAATGTAAGGAAACTGCTAATAATAAGCCATGGGTAGAATCTGAATTGTTTACTCTTCGTGTCCTCGCTTCCTTCTCAAAACCCATTGGAGGAGAAGGTCAGAGGGGCGGGATCTCTGGCTGTCTCATCAAATGGGTTTTGAGAAGTAGTAGGGAGGAGAGAGGATGCAAGGAGTATGCCACTGAGATTCTTCCCTAGTCGCACAAGTATGCTACGTTTTCCATACAATATCGACCACACCCTTTAACTTTAATGTGACTGTGCATGAGGCCTATCTACAGGTCTATAAAAAGCTGGTTCATTTTGGCTGTGTGTGTGTGGCTTTACCATTTAAGAAAGTAGACTAAAATCATTCCAATCCCGATTTAAAATGCAACGTCTGTTTAGAGTATTGGATGGCTCGGTGAGCAGCAGCCAGCATGGTGCCTCTTCTGTCACTTTTAGAAAGCAGAAAACAGAGAGTGACAGTTTGTTTTGCCGGTCAGCAGTTTAGGCTGGTCACCGATTACTTTGAATTTGATGTCAGCATTTGAACTCGTCCTTGTAATCCGTGTTGTAATCTGATAGCCTGGGAATTGGGAGGTGGGGGAGTCCTCCTTTTTGGTGACCAATGGAAACCAAAAGCTATTTTATTTATATTAAAATATAGGTTGTGATAGCTGTAGCCTAATTGGTATCTTCATTCATTCGGCCCAGGAGGCTAGTGCCGTTTTGGTTTCATGTATTAATTTGAAAATAAACACAACTGAAACAACTTCCCCAAAATACATGTCCTGTTTGTTTTATAAAGCTAGGCTACTTATGGTTTTTAGTCTGTTCGTGTGCTCTCCTCCCGTGTCGTTGAAGACACTAATGACTTCCCACCAACATTGTCTCGTGCTCTTCCCACTTTCTACAAAGACCGTTGGTGGGAAGTCATTATAGAGCTACACTGTATGCGCCGTTCCATAAGGATGACTATAGTCTAGGGGGTCGGCAACCTTTTTCATCTGGAGAGCCWATTTACAATTATTCCTACCATTTCTAAAGTTCTGCGTGTCAGTTATGCTTTTCATATACGCATTGTAGGCTARCTAACCGTGCTCAGAAAATGTCTAACAGCCCACAGACTGAAGAATTTTATAGCTGTCTACTAGACAGAGGTGCTGTCCAATCAGCACCATGCCACAAAACTCCACTATGCCTACCTGTACCGAGGAGCTGTCCATTCAGCGGTGCTGAATCACAGACGCAGCCTTACATGCTGACTAGACTGGGCACGCAAGTGCGCCATCGCGCGCATGTTGATTTTGTCCATCCATACTAGACGCAATCAGAACACGCAGGTTGAAATATCAGAACGAACTRTGAACCAACTATATTAATTTGTGAACAGGTTGAAACATTCATGGCCATTTAGCTTGCTGTTGCTAGCTAATTTGTCKTGGGATATAAACATTGGGTTGTACGGTTTCCTGAAATGCACAATGTCCTTTTTTCTGGATCTTTGTAGAATTTTTACCCATTTTGAGTCATACAAAATCACGTGTTTTCTACTCTGCCAATTAATCCACAGATAAAAGGGGAAGCCTAGTTAGTTAGTTTCTAGTAATTATTTGTATACCTTTTGTTTCTAGTAATCTCTCGTTCAGTCGTCTTCTTCTTCTTCGGACTTTATATGGCAGTTGGCAATCAACTTTAAGGTGCATTACCACCACCAACTGGACTGGAGTGTGGACCTCAGTTCATCTTTCAATCACCCACGTGGGTATATGCTCCTAAAAACCAATGAGGAGATGGAAGAGGCGCCCGYCTATTTTAGCGCCCGGCTACGCAGACACTCATTGACGTGCGCAATCATTTTGGATGAAATCATTGAAAAACATGTACAGTGCATTCGGAAAGTATTCAGACGCCTTGCCTTTTTCCACATTTTGTTGCGTTACAGCCTTATTCTAAAATGTTATTAAGTATTTTTTTTACCTCATCAATCCAC
This sequence comes from Salvelinus sp. IW2-2015, assembly GCF_002910315.2. Classification (NCBI taxonomy): domain Eukaryota; kingdom Metazoa; phylum Chordata; class Actinopteri; order Salmoniformes; family Salmonidae; genus Salvelinus; species Salvelinus sp. IW2-2015. The sequence continues at coordinate 141,449 of NW_019943010.1, read as the reverse complement.
ACACAATAAGCCCATATTTGACAAACAGCAAAAACAGGTTTTTAGTATTTTTGTTAATTTATAAATCATTTTAAAACGGAAATATTAATTTACGTAACTTTTCAGACCCATACTCAGTACTTTGTTGAAGCATCTTCGCAGTGATATAGCCTTGAGTCTTCTTGGATATGACGCTACAAGCTTGGCACCCTGTATTTGAGGAGTTTCTCCATTCTTCTCTATGATCCTCAAGCTCTGACAGCTTGGATGGGGAGCGTCGCTGCACAGCTATCGATCTGACTAGTCTCCCTGCTTTTTCACATTGAAAACATACCCACAGCATGATGCTGCCATCCCATGCGTTCACCGTAGGGATGGTGCAGATCTCTCTCACAACAAAATTA
>NW_019943010.1:136187-140530 GCF_002910315.2 Salvelinus sp. IW2-2015 | reverse complement strand
TTGCTCTGACATGCACTGTCAACTGTGGGACCGTATATAGACAGGTGTGTGCCTTCCCAAATCATGTCCAATCAATTGAATTTACCACAGGTGGACAGCAATCAAGTAGTAGAAACATCTCAAGGATGATCAATGGAAACAGGATGCACCTGAGCTCAATTTCGAGTCTCATAGCAAAGGGTCTGAATACTTATGTAAATAAGGTATTTCTGTTTTTTATTTTATTATATATTTGCAAACATTTCTAAACCTGTTTTCGCTGTTTTATTATGGGGTATTGTGTGTAGATTGATGAGGACATTTTTTTATTTTATCAATTTTAGAATAAGATATGAATATGGAAAATGGTTAAGGGTCTGAATACTTTCTGAATGCATAGTATGTGTACATTTATTTTGCAAAACCAGTGGAGTGGTCAGCATGTTAGCTCCCTTTAAAAAAGCATGTGTATATTTAGTCGTTTGTCATTCTTTGAGTTTGTCTTCATGCGTTCTTGTTGATTGTAGGCCTGGGTAAGTCCTTTGATGTATGGCTTTTATTTCAATGCATGTGTAGGATTTATCTATCATAGTTTGCATTCGTCATCAGTTGTTTAATGCACCGGTTACTTTCACATTGATTTGAAGTCGGCCTTGTGCAGGTACTGTATGCAGGTTGTTTATTGGTGCTCTCAGAAATGATGTCTCCTTATTGCAGCTTAAGCATGTACATGTGGGTGAAGTCACACTCCATAGTTGATAGAATGGTTAATACACAGACTTGTACTTTATGATGGGTTATTTCTCACTCTGTTAAACTTAACACATAAGATACAGAACCATGGATCAACTTGGAAAATAACATATGACTTTTTTTACTCCACAGGATTTTTGATATGGAAAAAAAGGACAGGCAGGTTTTTTTTTTGATTCTCTGTCTCTTCCTGTCTCCATTCTTCATACTCACTGCTTCACAATTATTTTTTTACATTTGGATTCCAGTTAAAACAAAGAACCATTTGAATGAAACTGTCAATAATGTCTTACATTTTTGTGTGCCTTTTTCATCTCAGYATATCRACAAGACACCTGGATCGAWTTTTTWAGSAAGTTTTTTAGTCGATTGTGTGGTAAGTGTTACCTTAACTTGACTGGTCCATATTCAACCTGCTAACAGGGTCCCCAAAGTAATACAAACACAACATTATTCATATACTGCACTATATTCACAACCTTCCATGCACTGCACACATGCTTCCTCACAGCACAGGACAGTAGTGTTGTTTTTGTCGTTGTTTGAAGCTCTTCCGGCCAGATGGGAATGTATAGGCGCATTGTAGTCTTCTTGGGTTATGAACGGCGCTCAAACGTCATAAAACATTTTGAGGAAAGGCCAGCTTGGCAAGGCAGGATCAGCTGTTTTATTAGCGGTTGAAGGAGCATGTAGGTTCTCACAACCAAACGGTTCTGCGCTTTCTGTCTTGGAAGAATCCGAGAAGTCCCTCGCACACGCTTGAGGACTGTGGAGGCAGTCGCTGCTGTTAAAACAGCTCTATCGACCTGACTACGTCTCCTGCTTTTTTCACGATTGAAAACATATCCCTCAGCATGATGCCGCACGACCATGCTTCATCCCATTAGGGATGGTGCCTAGGTTTACCTCGCAAAACGCACCGCCTTTCGGCAGATGCACACGAGGCGAGACAAGTTTAAAGTATCACATTCATTGGGTTTCTCCAGATAGACCACGACCAGAACTCTGTGTTTCTGCACGATGTATGATGAGGTACCCTTTAGGTAGCCCACGTTTTGTCAACTCCAAGCGGCTGTCACTGTGCCTTGTTACATGAAGGACACGTCGCCGCCTTCTGCTCTTCGGCCAGCTCTAAAGCTGCCCTACCATAAAGGCCTTGATTGTGGAGTGGCTGGAGTGAGATGGTGCTCTGACTTCAGAGGAGTCGCGCTGTTAAGTGTGTGATAGACCACTCTTCAGTTGTAACCATCTCCACAAGAGGAACTCTACCTTGAGATAGCGTCATCTCTCGTTCACGCACAAGTGGAAGGTTTCTCATTTGGACGGTCATCTCTTGGTGAGGTCACCCCAAGCTTTATGCCGCTCGCCTCATGCACAAAATGCGCCAGGGGCCTTCTCCCGCCCCGATAAGCTTCTGCTTCCATTAATGTGTCTTGCGCCGGGCCAGCGCTCCTCCACGCAAGCCTAGTGTTCATATCAGACTCTTGCTTAGAGGTTAAATAGCCGCACATACACTCGATTAACCAATATTTCATGTCATATAATGAATGATAGAGGGTCCAAACTGCTGATTCTTTATGGAGGCATCTTTCCACTAGATTGGAAACGGGCGAGAAATGACATATGTCGTAATGTTTGCTGGTAACACTCGCTTTCTTTTAACGACAAGATATTATTATTCTCGGTTGAGTCCCCACCGACAATACACTCAACTTCGGTCTCTTGAACTATTAGCTTTCTCTCATTCGAACCTCATACTCTCATGCTTCATACCACTTCCATCACTGGCTTCCGTGTGATTTTCCTTCTCAGCGAGTCTCCTACATTGCACTCCTATGTCTGTCTCACTGGTTGGGGCACCTCTTCGGGATTTTTACACTCCAGTATATAGACAGGTGTGTGCCTTCCAAATCATGTCCAATCAATTGAATTTACCACAGGTGGACAGCAATCAAGTAGTAGAAACATCTCAAGGATGATCAATGGAAACAGGATGCACCTGAGCTCAATTTCGAGTCTCATAGCAAAGGGTCTGAATACTTATGTAAATAAGGTATTTCTGTTTTTTTATTTTTTTATATTTTGCAAACATTTCTAAACCTGTTTTCGCTGTTTTATATGGGGTATTGTGTGTAGATTGATGAGGGCATTTTTTATTTATCAATTTTAGAATTTGATAAATATGGAAAATGGTTAAGGGTCTGAATACTTTCTGAATGCATAGTATGTGTACATTTATTTTGCAAAACCAGGGAGTGGTCACCATGTTAGCTCCCTTTAAAAAAGCATGTGTATATTTAGTCGTTTTTGTCATTCTTTGAGTTTGTCTTCATGCGTTCTTGTTGGATTGTAGGCCTGGGTAAGTCCTTTGATGTATTGCTTTATTTCAATGCATGTGTAGGGTTTATCTATCATAGTTTGCATTCGTCTCAGTGTTTTAATGCACCGGTTACTTTCACATTGATTTGAAGTCGCCTTGTGCAGGTACTGTATGCAGGTTGTTTATTGGTGCTCTCAGAAATGATGTCTCCTTATTGCGCTTAAGCATGTACATGTGGGTGAAGTCACACTCCATAGTTGATAGAATGGTTAATACCAGACTTGTACTTTATGAGGGTTATTTCTCACTCTGTTAAACTTAACACATAGATACGAACCATGGATAACTTGGAAAATAACATATATTTTTTTTACTCCACAGGATTTTTGATATGGAAAAAAAAGGACAGGCAGGTTTTTTTTTTGATTCTCTGTCTCTCCTGTCTCATTCTTCATACTCACGTCTCACAATTATTTTTTTACATTTGGATTCCAGTTAAAACAAAGAACCATTTGAATGAAACTGTCAATAATGTCTTACATTTTTGTGTGCCTTTTTCATCTCAGAGATATCAAAAGACACCTGGATCGATTTTTTAAGTTTTTTTAGTCGATTGTGTGGTAAGTGTTACTTAACTTGACTGGTCCATATTCAACCTGCTAACAGGGTCCCCAAAAAGTAATACAAACACAACATTATTCATATATCGCACTATATTCACAACCTTCCATGCACTGCAACACATTTCCTCACAGCACAGGACAGTAGTGTTGTTTTTGTCCCATCCCAGAAATCAAGAAACCTGTTTAATTCAAAGTGTGTGTGTGTGTGTGTGTGTGTGTGTGTGTGTGTGTGTGTGTGTGTGTGTGTGTGTGTGTGTGTGTGTTGTGGGAAGAAGAGTCCCAGAATATTTCCACGTTTTTCAATACATACCTTAAGGCATAACTTAAAGGACAAATACCTCCTAATTCAAGGAACTCTTCTACTCTGTTGCTGTAAACAATGTTGATGGATGGTGTAACTTTACAGGGGATGCAGGCAACAATCAGATTCTGTTCCCCCGGATACTGTTTATCACACTGTAGAGGATGTATCAGGTCACCAACCTTGGAGCTTCAGGGTTCTCTCTGGGGTTGCCATGGATACAGTTTACAGCACTGTAGGAGAGAAGTCTTCTAGAGATTATTCCATGAATCAGAAAATAACAATCAGCCCACTAACACAGTAGTAACACTAACACACCTTTTACATGGTACTTCTATGGGGACATTTTGACAATGCAGATATGTGG
>NW_019943010.1:132771-135039 GCF_002910315.2 Salvelinus sp. IW2-2015 | reverse complement strand
TATGTGGAGATGTTGCCAGAAATGTGTTTCTCATATTATTTGTGGTGGCATTTATTTGAAGAACATGTTTTAGTGACATCTACATACAGTATGAGAAGGTGATTACTAATGTGAGTTTAAAGTTAGCAGTGCGTGGGCTAACCTATATAAAATGTGTATMATGCAGTTGAAATCTGCAAGGAAAATTTAAAATGTAAATGATGTACTTGTGATGAGTATTTGAAATAACCTGCTTGGTTTTAGTTTATCTTTACATCTATGCATTTGTGCACTGTCAAAATGTCACKCATAGAGGTAACACTGTGGATAAAGATTGTCACTGTCGCCCCTTGCTAGTTTGTATTGTTGAAAAGGCCAATTATTTCACAATCTTTATTCAGGATGTTTTCAGTTCTGAGAACGGTTTCCATCTTGTTTTGTTTGATATTACTGTTACCGGTTTAGAGATGTGGCTTGTTTCAGAACGTCTCAAGACCTTTGCAGGTTTTGTGTCTTTAAGAGCTTACAGTTTGCTTAAAGCATTCATCTACTGCAGGGGTAGGCAAACCTGAATTTAGACAATCACTGAACTGATCAATTAGCTCAGTTGGTCTGGTGTGGTGCCTAGTTGGAACAAAATCCTGCAGTAGCTGCTGCACTCCAGGAACAGGTTTGACCATCCCTGATCTACTGTATGTTACAAATCAAATAGTTGCATCATCATCATTCAAAATTGTCACAACATAGATGTTTGAGAATGCTAAACTGATCTATTCTCTCTTCAGTTAAATCCAGTGATGGAAACAACCAAACCACAGGCAAGTCCTCCAGCTAATTTAAGARGTCATGAAGCAGAAGTAGCATTAGAAGTTAGATGCTCATCTGCATATCACGAGAATATAGATTGATTGCTATTTTATTTTAATTCTGTTAATTACTTTAAGTAGGATGTTGCTGTGTAAGTCAATTAAACTTGATGGTCAGACACAGTGTCATTCACCTGGAATTCTGCCACTTAGCATCCTTTTCATTGTCATCCAGAAGTGAACACAACTAATACTAATATGGTTTGTGTATGAGAATGCTAAACTCAACTTTTCTCTCTCCTCTTCTTCTCAGCTAAAGGCAGTGATGTAGTCCAGCCAGAACAAGGCAAGTCATCCAGTTAATTTAAGACTCTATGAAGCAGAAGTAACTTCTTAAGTAGCATTTGATGCTGTAGGAGAGAGGCTGTAGTTGATGTTTTCCTTRTGTGTGATTCTGCAGAGACGGTTGGGCTACTGCCTGTCAAAATGGGGAACAATGACGCAGACAAATTGCAGGGGAATGGAGGTGTGTATGAGACTAAAGCAGAAAGTTTACCCCATAACAGATCTGGAATCAGTGCTTTGGCAGTTACAGTACACTCAAACCATATTTGTCCTGATGATTCCTGTAACTGACTGATTCTTAAGAGAGAGATTAGTTGGTCAGGGGACGTGAAGCGGGTGGGCAGTCTATGTTATTCGTTCTTGTGTAGGTTCATTTGTTAATTAGCTTATATTGGTCCAATCAGGGCAGGTTTGTTTGATCGTTTCCTCTGATTGAGACCAATATAAGGTAAGGGCTGTTCACAGCGCAGTTTGTTGGTGGTGATTGTCTCCGTGTCTTTGTATGTATCAAGCACGGGACTGTTTCGTTTGTTTATGCATCTGTCCTGTTCGTCTGTGCGTTTCTTTCGTGTTATGTAATTTGTTCTCATGTCCAGGTCGGTCTAAGCGTCGTTTTTGTTATTTTGTAATTTATGCAAAGTGTCTTCTGTTCGTCACTTGTTTAGAAAATATGCATTATGTATTCCACAAAAGCTGCGTTTTGGGTCCGATCGCCTGCTACTCCTCAGGACGATGGGGAGAAACAATCGTTACCTCAGAACCAATGACATTAATTTGGGGACAGGTCGAAAAGCATTAAACATTTATGGCAATTTAGCTAGTTAGCTTGCACTTGCTAGCTAATTTGTCCTTTTAGCTAGCTTGCTGTTGCTAGCTAATTTGTCCTGGATATAAACATTAGTTGTTATTTTACCTGAAATGCACAAGGTCCTTTACTCTGACAATTAATCCACACATAAAAAACGGTCAACCAAAATCGTTTCTAGTCATCTCTCTTCCTTCCGGCCTTTTCTCGTTTAACTTTATATGGTGATTGGCATCTAAGCTTTCATAGTATTACCACGACAACCGCAACATCTCGTCTTTCAATTACCCACGCGGGTATAACCGAGCGCGACTAACATTGAGGAGATGGCAG
>NW_019943010.1:112696-132355 GCF_002910315.2 Salvelinus sp. IW2-2015 | reverse complement strand
GAAGCTAAATACATAATTACTGTGTTTTGAAGACGTGGGTACCTGCTTCTATAAACCAATGAGGAGATGGGAGAGGCAGGACTTGCAGCGCGATCTGCGTCAGAAATAGGAATGACTTCTATTTTAGCCCTTGGCAATGCAGACGCTCGTTGACGTGCGCGAGCAGTGTGGGTGCAATAATTCAATAACATAGATTCCTACATTTATTTTGCAGTGCTCGCGCATGCGACGCAAGCGGTGTAGTCAGGGTCTGAGGCTGCATTCCGAACATGTAAAAGACACACCCTCTTCCCCCAGCCCTTAAATTAAGTGGACACTTCTGATGACATATGACGAGTTGACACTTGCAGGGCAAGGGAGGAATGAATAAATGTTAAATGGACCGCCCTTGCCAGGAAATGGGTCACTCATTTGCCCCACGGTTGTGTTTTCAGTCGTCATGGAACCACCGGTAGCTGTTGTGTGTGTGCATTATATGCTCTACAGTCAATTATGATTGAATTTCCTATCTTGGCTAGAAGACAACGCATCCACAGACATCGAATACTAGCCATCCAACAATATCGGGTAAATCGAAATGTGTGATGTCAGGGAAAGTTGTATGCGCTAACTAACGTTTCCAAAAGATAACCAAACAAAAACATCATTCCTTTTATGAGACGTGTTTGTGCCGTCATGTGAATTAGTAGCACAATTTCGAACTTATTTACATTATTTTTTACTTCCACTTGTATGTTGACTTCTCCATATTGATGTTGGTTTTAAGTTTAGACTGACTTTTCTTAGCAGATGTACAATCATCGCAAATTGTATTATGGGGCGTTTCTGGCCCGGGAGTGAACAGAATTGTACACTCGCACACTATTACAAATGAGGACTGAGGGGTTATGTTGCCAACTTCCTTGCTTGGCTAATTGTTTGGACTGACGGCAAAGATGGCAGCGGGGATTCCCCCAAGGGTGTAAGGCGAGAGTAAGTGGAGGACGGTGTGTCTTTTACGTGTCTGGAACGCAGCCTGAAAATTTTCAGACACTCTGCCCTCTGTGGAATGAGTTTGACACATGATGCAGAGGGTTACTAGAAATGATCTAATTAGAAAGAGTTTGTCCTTCTGTTCTCATTAGCAGCAGAAGTCAGCGGATCCAGTTGTCCTAAAGATGAGTCAAAGCCTGAGGGTAAGAAGACAGTGGCATTCACATGGAATTCTGCCACTTAGCATCCTTTTCATTGTCATCTAGAAGTGAACACAACTAATACTAATATGGTCTGTGTATGAGAATGCCAAACTCAACTTTTCTCTCTTCTCTCCACCTCAACTAAAGGCAGTGATGGAGTCCAGCCAGAACAAGGCAAGTAATCCAGTTCATTTAAGACTCTATGAAGCAGAAAACACGTCTTTAAAGATGAAATCGCTCCGCTATTTCCTAGTTTCTAAAATTCTATTAGTTTATCTAATTTCAGTTTATGTGAAGAACAAGCAGTCATTGTGTAGAGAATCATTGTACTATCTAAACCGCTGTGAAAGATATTTTCCATAACCAAAAAGATTGTATATTCAGCTGTTGAAAGAAAAAGAAACAGGAAGCATAGAAATAGAACAGATCTACCGCTTCAAAGATTAGCTTTCAATGAGAATGAAAGATCTATAACTCACATTTCTATTAATTTGTTTGGGTCTCCCAAAAAGTTACATATTGTAGCTTTAAGCAGTGTTTGATGCAGTAGGAGAGAGGCTGTAGTTGATGATTTCCTTCTGTGTGTGATTCTGCAGAGGTTACAGTGGCCATCACCAGAAATCTGTTTACATTTAATTAGGGACCTTTACTCACGTGTGTGTGTGTGTGTCTGTGTTTGTGAGAGAGTGCACGGCTGTAATCCCAACACCCAGAATATTTCCAAGTTCTCATCATAACCTTATGCAAACTTAAAAGGGCAAAATGATTATAAATTCAAGGAACCTCTTCTACTCTGTTTGCTGTAAACAATCTTGATGGACGGTGTAACTTTACACGATACACAGGCATCGGTAGTAACACTAACACACCTTTTACATGGTACTTCTATGGGGCCATTTTGACAATGCAGATATGTGGAGATGTTGTCAGACATGTGTTACTCATCTTATTTGTGGTGGCATTTATTTGAAGAACATGTTTTAGTGACGTCTACATTAGAGGTCGACCGATTATGATTTTTCAATACGGATAATTGGAGGACCAAAAAAAGCCGATACCGATTAATCGGACGATTTTTAAAAAATGTATTTGTAATAATGACAATTACAACAATACTGAATGAACACTTATTTTAACTTAATATAATACATTAATAAAAATGTAGCCTCAATTATATAATGAAATATGTTCAATTTGGTTTAAATAATGCAAAAACAAAGTGTTGTAGAAGAAAGTAAAAGTGCAAAATGTGCCATGTAAAAAAGCTAACCTTTAAGTTCCTTGCTCAGAACATGAGAACATATGAAAGCTGGTGGTTCCTTTTAACATGAGACTTCAATATTCGCAAGGTTAAGAGGTTTTAGGTTTAGTTAATATAGTATTTATAGGACTATTTCTCTCTATACCATTTGTATTCCATATACCTTTTGGACTATTGGATGTTTCTTATAGTAGGCACTTTAGTATTGCCAGTGTAACAGTATAGCTTCCGTCCCTCTCCTCACTCCTACTGGGTCGAACCGAGGAACACATGACAACAGCCACCCTCGAAGCAGCATTACCCATGCAGAGCAAGGGGAACAACTACTCCAAGTCTCAGAGCGAGTGACGTTTGAAACGCTATTAGCGCGCACCCCGCTAACTAGCTAGCCATTTCACATCGGTTACACCAGCCTAATCTCGGAGTTGATAGGCTTGAATGTCATAACAGCGCAATGCTTGAAGCACAGTGAAAGAGCTGCTGGCAAAACGCACAAAAGTGCTGTTTGAATGAATGCTTACGACGCTTCTGCTGCCTACCATCGCTCAGTCAGACTGCTCTATCAAATATCAAATCATAGACTTAATTATAAAATAACACACAGAAATACGAGCCTTTGGTCATTAATATGGTCGAATCCGGAAACTATCATTTCGAAAAACAAAACGTTTATTAATTAGCATTACCCTGACTCTGCGTGCAATGAACGCAAGAGAAGTGACACAATTTCACCTGGTTAATATTTGCCTTCTAACCTGGATTTCTTTTAGCTAAATATGCAGGTTTAAAAAATATATACTTCTGTGTATTGATTTTAAGAAAGGCATTGATGTTTATGGTTAGGTACACGTTGGAGCAACGACAGTCCTTTTTCCGCGAATGCGCACCGCATCGACACGCTAGATAAACTAGTAATATCATCAACCATGTGTAGTTAACTAGTGATTATGATTGATTGATTGTTTTTTATAAGATAAGTTTAATGCTAGCTAGCAACTTACCTTGGCTTCTTACTGCATTCGCGTAACAGGCAGGCTCCTCGTGGAGTGCAATGAGAGGCAGGTGGTTAGAGGCGTTGGACTAGTTAACTGTAAGGTTGCAAGATTGAATCCCCGAGCTGACAAGGTAGAAATCTGTCGTTCTGCCCGTGAACAAGGTAGTTAACCCACCGTTCCTAGTCGTCATTGAAAATAAGAAAGTGTTTCTTAACTGACTTGCCTAGTTAAATAAAGGTGTTTATTAGTGTTCTCTGTTCTGTCCTCATTTTGAAGTAGCTTAGAGTGTAAATGTAGGATAAATCTTCCAACGCTCATTTGCTTGTGGTCTTGCAACTTTTTCCCATAATTTTTCATACCGACTCTTAGATTTCCTGAAATCATTAGCTAATTTTAGACTGTATTAGATGTGTTCTGCGTATCTCAGAATATCATAGGAACTTAATTCTGTGTGGCTAGGTATTTCTTCTGAGATGGTACTTCCACAGAACTTGCTAGAATCAAGCTTTGACGATTGTTCCAAACAGATGAAGGGTTTTGCTGAAAATATCATTTGGTGCAACTGTGAACAAAACTCCCCTCTGTAAGCTCCACTACCCACAGACAGGATAGGAGTCATACTTAACTGGGGGAGATGATTTATAGACAAACTTTGTTATTCTGTCCTCAGGGACGGCTGGCAACAATGCAACAGTGTTAAGCCGGTGACAAAACCTGAAGAAGGTTAAGACACTAGCTAGGTTTCCATCCAATTGGCGACAGATTTTCATGAGAATATTCTAAAATCTGCATAAAATAATATGCATGTTTTTCCACCAGAGATGTTTCCATTAAACTGACTTGTTGCGGATAAAAGGCTGTGCGTGATGACATGGTACACATAAAAATAACGTTTGCAGTTAATTTCCCATCTACTGAATAAAAAATAAACTTAAGTGGGTTTCAATCCATTTTCAATTCTTCTGATGGTTTTTCACCCAAAAATGTGACCTCTAGCCAACAGCTCGCAGATACAGTGCGGGCATAGCATACATGATGAGATTATTATGGACAAAAGTCAGATTATTTTTTTATTTGTCAAACAGCACCCAACCATCTATCATCATGTCACCAGAATAAGACCCTCGATATTTATTTGAAAGGAGCATCAAACTCATCACCTTGGACTTTCACCACCCTGTGAAAGTTCATCATTTATTTCATCTGTAACCTAATAAACTGCGTACTTTCCAGAGTCGTAGTGGCAGGACCACACGTCATTGCGTGACTCCAAGTTTACTTTTAATATGATCGTTATTAAATCAATATTTGTGCATAAAAGCGTTTCCACTGTCATTTCTCACATAATTAATTTGACAGACACAAAAAGATCCCACCTTGTCTAGCGTGTTTTGTCGACATTTGGAAAGTTTACTGACATTAGCTGTTTCCATCAGGCTGGTCATTAAAAAGAATGTAGTCGGACATGTACTTCCATTAATAAGGTTGGATGGACACCTGGTTACAGATTGAGGTGAAAGTGGCATTCCAATGGAATTCTACAATCAAATATGTTGAGGATTGTTAGAACAAGTGGGTTTGAAAAACATTGTGGTGGGAGGGCTTGTCCTGTCTAAGAAAACACTGTTTCGGAAACACTGGTGGTTCAGTAGAGAGGCTGTAGTACATGGTTTACCCTCTGTTTGTTTCTCAGTGGGCAAGTCTAAAACAGATGGCAGGCGCTGCAACGCAGATGGGCGAGGATGAGTCTAAAACGGATGGCAGTACTGCACCAGTGGGCGAGGATGAGTCTAAAACAGATGGCAGCGCTGCACCAGTGGGCGAGGATGAGTCTAAAACGGATGGCAGCGCTGCACCAGGGGGTGACCTAAACGCAGCTGAAAAAGGAGAGGCAAATGGAGGTGTGTATGAGTAAGGGATAGTAAACATCAAGTCCCTCTGAATGCATCAGGATAAATGTACAGACCTCAGTCTCAAATAGATGGGAAAGACTGGCTTCATCTTAAACTGTCATAACAGAGCAGGAATCAGTGCCATTGTAATTATAGCATTCTTGAATCACATWAATTCTGAATGGTTTCATTTCTCCAGTTGAGTTCTCCTACTGTGTTTTCTTGCAGAGGTGTCCGTGCTGCTGAACGAAGACGGGGTGAAGCACGACAATGGAGAGGGGGCAACAGAAGAGAATTCAGTATTGTAGGACGGTAAGTTGGAGRGTGATAACAATGTAGACTGTTTTCACTTKATTTCCCTTTATTGTGCAATACTTCTTCTTACACTCTGGTCAACTCACTATAAGCAGACTGTTAGTATGTTACCAACTCTTGTTCCTACTAACTGACTTCTCTCTAGACAGGGAACTGTGGACCACAGGTACACAGGATCATGAAGACGAGAACCCACCGTCTCATCTGGGTTACCAGCACTGGACGACAAGGCATTCTAACGTTCAGAGAACATTTCCATAGCAATAGACTGGTTGGTGTTCGGTGAAACTGAGGTCCATTTATAACATCACTGGTCCTTTCTAAACAAGTGTGCTTTATAAAAACAAGGAGTGGGAAATGTGTAGCAATAGTTTGACCCCTAAAAGACCTTTTTGAAATTGAGAAAGTATAAAAATGCACAACCCCAACAAAGCGAAGCACCTTTAAAGCATCATATTAAAGCTTTGATTAGAAATGAAACAGCAACAAATCATAAACCAACACAAAATTGGATGCAATACGGCTTTCTGTATCGGATGTAACCAGCAATCAAACTAATAGTCAATACCGTCAGTAGTCCAAAGGTCAAAGTCAAAAAGAGATTCAGTTCAACCAAAAATGTCCTTTAAATCGAGGATTCAATTCAGTTCTTTCCCAAAAAAGGTAAAGCCACAAAAAATATAAATTATATTCCAATTGTAAGAGCAGGAGAGTCGATCAACAATTCACATTCAATCAGATACACTCATCACTCCGTGGTGTTGAATAGAAGTCCTTAAATCCAGTAATTTCCCTTTTGATGGCAAATAATCCAGTGGAACAGGTTTAAACTACACCATTACGGAGCTATTTTACTTGCAAAGTTTTCAAAAAAGCATTTCCTCTTTGTTCTTTTTGTTCTTTTGTTTTTGCTCTTCCCTTTTCTACACACATGACCACATYCTTAAATTGACAGGTATCATTTCTGGCCAATCAACAGAATATCCACTCTGTGGCACTTAAATCAGGGCAAGGAATACATGCATGACCATTCATTCTGTTTCGTATCACATTTAATGTGGCAACGTTACACGCYTTAGTTTATTTTAATCTCGTTTAGTAAGTAATGTCCAAAGCTGCCGCTTCTACTCTGCATATTTCCGAGCTTCCACCTGTCCTCTCTACTATTTCATAACAAAATGATTGCTAGCAAGTGTTATGCACATGTCAAGATAAAGCAGAGGAATGCCCATGCCCTGTACATACCTTAGGCCTACTGTATTTTAACTGAATTATTTGCATGATTATATTGACATGATAATTTCCCCCTGTTGTACATTAATCCTAGTGTATGTGTGGTGTGTGTTATGTATGTAAGTATTTTATATAAAAGCCTTTATATATTTTGCAATAAACATTCAGACCAAATATATTTAAATATGAAATTAACAAGGGGTGCTGCGGAGAACTTTTGTCAGAGTATTTTTCTCCGCTCATATCGGAGTATTTTGTGTGTGTGTGTATATATATATATATATATATATATGTATATATATATATATAATTAGTACCAGTCAAAAGTTTGGACACACCTACTCATTCAAGGGGTTTTTCTTTATTTTTACAATTTTCTACATGGGGGAGAGGGTGTGTCTACATGTATTATCATAGTGAAGACATCAAAATGAGGCTGGTAACTCAAATTAACTTCTCCTCTGTAGCAGAGGTAACTCTGGGTCTTCCTTTCCTGTGGCGGTCCTCATGAGAGCCAGTTTCATCATAGCGCCTGATGGTTTTTGCAACGGCACTTGAAGAAACTTTCAAAGTTCTTGACATTTTCCAGAGGCAAAATAACCAGGGATGTTGTCTTGATAGGTGTGTGAATTAGACKATTTTCTTGTCCTGCTAAGCATTCAAAATGTGACACACTTTTGAGTGTCAGGGAAAATGTATGGAGTAAAAAGTACATTATTTTCTTTAGGAATGTAGTGAAGTAAAAGTTGTCCAAAATATAAATAGTAAAGTACAGATACCCCCAAAAAACGACTTATGTAAAAGTACTTTAAAGTGCTACTTAAGTACACCATTGCAGCTTTGCTAATTCTTGGCATTCTCTCAACCAGCTTCATGATGTGGTCACCTGGAATGCATTTCAATTAATAGGTGTGCCTTGTTAAAAGTACATTTGAACTTTTAACAAGGAATTCCTTGCCTTAATGCGTTTGAGCCAATCAGTTGTGTTGGGACAAGGTAGGGGTGGTATACAGAAGATAGAGTCCTATTTGGTAAAAGACCAAGTCCAGATTATGGCAAGAACAGCTCAAATAAGCAAAGACAAACAGTCCATCATTACTTTAAGACATAAAGGTCAGTCAATCTGGAACATTTCAAGAACTTTGAAAGTTTCTTCAAGTGCAGTCGCAAAAACCKTCAAGCGTTATGTTGAAACTGCCTCTCATGAGGACCGCCACAGGAAAGGAAGACCCAAAGTTCTCTCTGCTGCAGGGGATAAGTTCATTAGAGTTACCAGCCTCAGAAATCAGCAATTAACTGCACCTCAGATGCACCTCACAGAGTTCAAGTGACAGACACATCTCAACATCAGCTGTTCAGAGGAGACTACGTGAATCAGGCCTTCATGGTCGAATTGCTGCAAAGAAACCACTACTAAAGGACACCAACATGAAGAACAGTCTTGCTTGGGCAAGGAAAGACGAGCAATGGACATTAGACCAGTGGAAATGTCTTTTGATTTGATGATTCCAAATTTGAGATTTTTGGTTGCAGCTGCCGTGTCTTTGTGAGAGGCAGAGTAGCTGAACGGATGATCTCTGCTTGAAGCATGGAGCATGGAGGAAGAGTGAAGCATGGAGGAGGAGGAGGTGTGGGGGTGCTTTTGCTGGTGACATTGTCAGTGATTTATTTAGAATTCAAGGCACACTTAACCAGCATGGCTACCACAGCATTCTGCAGCGATACACCATCCCATCTGGTTTGCGCTTAGTGGGACTATCACTTGTTTTTCAACAGGACAATGACCCAACACACCTCCAGGCTGTGTAAGGGGTCTTTGACCAAGAAGGAGAGTGATGGAGTGCTGCATCAGATGACCTGGCCTCCACAATCACCCGATCTCAACGCCATTTGAGATGGATTGGGATGAGTTGGACCGCAGAGTTTGGTAAAAGCAGCCAACAAGTAATCAGCATGTGGGAACTCCTTCAAGACTYTTGGAAAAGCATTCCAGGTGACTACCTCATGAAGCTGGTTGAGAGATTGCAAAGCTGTCATTAAGGCAAAGGATGGCTACTTTGAGGAATATAAAATAAAACAAAAYAATTACAGACAAGTTTTACTTTCACTTTTACGTATGTCTGCTAGGTAGGCAGGCTTAAGACCGCCACAGTGAGTCAACATACTACAAACAGTCGGTAGCTACAAACAAGCTAGCAAAATGACTTCTAAGAAAAGGCTCACACTTCATAGCGTCACTTTGACAGAAGCGATACCCCGTGCAGTTTCATCAGGTGGGTTATTCTGTTGCACAGGCTGTTGTCTGGGTGGCGCGAAAC
Organism: Salvelinus sp. IW2-2015; assembly: GCF_002910315.2. Classification (NCBI taxonomy): domain Eukaryota; kingdom Metazoa; phylum Chordata; class Actinopteri; order Salmoniformes; family Salmonidae; genus Salvelinus; species Salvelinus sp. IW2-2015. The sequence goes on along the minus strand of NW_019943010.1, from coordinate 123,166 downwards.
TCTTCTTTTAAAGATGCACTCGTGTTTATTACAAGTTACTGGTCTGTTATGGGTGCTGATTACAAACAAGGATATCACAAGTCAATGCAGCATAATCTTACGACACTGCTAATAAACACGCTTCGAACACACCGACAGTATCAATGCGCTAAATAGGACGCAGCATCATCTGGATATGTATGCAACAAAAGTTCAACATTCACCTGCTACCATTCCTGTCAAGCCGTCTACGCATACAGTTTGACGCATACAGTTTGACGCATACGTTCGATAAATCCAAAGTATGCACCACACCAAACGCACTGCAACTGCCTCTGTAACGCAATGCTGCAAGGCAAATACAGCGTTTCATAGGCAATGAATGTAATTATGATGTACCAAAATGCAAACGTTATCCGTGTGTTCGAAGCATAAGTCATGGTCGCACAAGTAGGCTACGTTATAAATATGTCGACCACACCCTATAACTTTAGTATGTGACTGTATAAGGCCTATCTGCAGGTCCATACAATGATGATTCATTTTGGCTGTGTGTGTGTGTGGGTGGCTTTAGCATAAGAAATAGGGGGTTTCCAGGGTTGGGTAGGTTGTCATCAGTTACTCCTCAACCCTTGGGGTTTCCACTTCTGCCTCCCAATGATGACATATTATAGGACTATTGTATTGGCAAGCAGAGATATTTTAACAGCTGAAATATTTTGTGTTAACCCTCACACACAGTGCCTTCAGGYAGTATCCATACCCATTGACTAATTTCACATTTTGTGTTAGACTGAATTCAAAATTGACAAAATATACACTGAACAAAAATATAAAACGCAACATGCAGCAATTTCAAAGATTTTACTGAGTTAAAGTACATAAAAGGAAATCAGTCAACTGAAATAAATTAATTATTTGCTAAACTATGGATTTCACGACTGGGAATACAGATCTGCATCTGTTGGTCACAGATACCTTTATAAAAAAAACGGAGGGGCGTGGATCAGAAAACCAGTCAGTATCTGGTGTGACAACCATTTGCCTCATGCAGCGCAACACATCTCCTTCGCATAGAGTTGATCAGACTGTGGAATGTTGTCCCACTCCTTTTCAATAGCTGTGCGAAGTTGCTGGATATTGGCGTGAACTGGAACACGCTGTTGTACACGTCGATCCAGAACATCTCAAACATGCTCAATGGGTAACATGGCTGGTGAATATGCAGTGCATGGAAGAACTGGGACATTTTCAGCTTCCTGCAATTGTGTACAGATCCTTGCGACATGGGACTGTGTATTGTCATACTGAAACATTAGGTGATGGCGGTGGATGAATGGTACGACAATGGGCCTCAGGATCTTGTCACGGTAACTGTYTGCATTCAAATGGCCATAGATAAAATGCAATTGTGTTCATTGTCTGTATGTAACAATTGTCATCTGGAGAAGGAGAGGAGGACCAAGGTGCAGCGTGGTAAGTGTCCATAATATATTTTTAATAAATCAAAATGAACACAGAACAAAATTAACAAAACACAAACAAACAACCGAAACAGTCCCGTATCTGTCTCTTATACACATCTAGATGTGTATAAGAGACAGCAGTGTACAGAACCATTGTCACCTACTGACCTTTCTTGATATTGCTGGTTGTAAGTACGAATACCTGCATACATACTGGACTGGTAAGGAGCACTGCTATAACTATTATTAGTAGTAGTATTATAATGATTTAAACATTTGAACAAGTTGGGAAAACCCTTCAGTTAACTACTGTACCTATCAATTATCCAGTTGTAGGAATTATGGTTCCTCAATATACATTTAACAACGTATGCTATGTGTTACAGCACTACTTTTGGTGTCCCCCTCAGGAATTGCTCTTGAGAAAATTTAATGTAATTGTCCCCTCCAAGGTTGATKTCAGATTTTCGCCCCTGCCCTGACCAAACTAAAAATAGAAACATACAAAGCAATCTACGGTCATGGCGTGACACTGTAGCTTTTGTCTGCCCATACCATAACCCCACCGCCACCATGGGGCACTCTGTTCACAACATTGATGTCAGCAAACAGCTCGCCCAAATGACGCCATACAGAAACATCTGTGGCATTGTGTTGTGTGACAGAACTGCACATTTTAGAGTGGCCTTTTATTGTCCCTAGCACAAAATTCACCTGTGTAATGATCATGCTGTTTAATAAGCTTGTTGATATACCACACCTGTCAGGTGGATGGATTATCCTGACAAAGGAGAAATGCTCACTAACAAGGATGTAAACAAATTTGTGCACAACATTTGAGAGAAATAAGCTTTTTGTGCATATGGCAAATTTCTGGGATCTTTTATTTCAGCTCATGGAACATGGGACCAACACTTTCCATGTTGCGTTTATATTTTGGTTCAGTATACATAGTTATAGTTGTTGGTTAGAAGTGGAAGCAAAGATGGTGGATAAATAACACATTTTACTGAGGCCTTTTACCATTGGAAAAAATGGTGACGGTTTCGGTCTTAAGTGGGTGTTTCCTCTCTCGTGTTAGTATACTTTTACCGTGTGGTGTGAGCATGCTTTTCCCGTGTGAGCTCATGGTTCATCCATAATATCTGGCATGCTCACACGAGAGGGAACAGCTGGCTCTGGTCTACTTACTTTCCACTCCTGCTTGCCTCACCCACCCCACCCAGAAACAATTATCCAGTGTGATGTCTCACCCTGGGGAACCGCCTCCATGGGGTGGGGGCAATAAGTAGACCAGAGTGGCCCCGCCCCGATCAGAAAAAATGGGTAGTGGGGCTTCTTGCTTTCTCTACCTTCTCTGGGGGAAGCATTAGAATMGTTGATTTTGGATGCACTGTGAGAGCTGGGTAATTTTGTAGTGTCTCAATAATTGTGATGATGATGATACCCTCAGTTAACTCCAGCGGCAGTGAGTGGGCAAAGTGGGCAGCTCAGAAAGTTAATACTGTAATTTTTAATGCCAATGGAGTAACATTTATACCCTTTAAAATAAAGTGTTACCCTGGCTTCTAATTTGAATACATCAATTCTCTTTTATATGTTTGGAATGTCTGTTTTTCCAGATCAGCTTAATCTTAAGGTGGGGGGTGAGCTCGTGTTGATGTAGGACAAGTCCACAGTGACTGACCTCATCACAAGCATCATATGGAAGCATGGGAAGAACATGGATTTTGGTGGTCTGGACATCTATGCTGCCTTCAAAGAGCGTACAACCCTGGACCAGACTACTGGAGAGCTGAGAATCAGTGGATTGATGCAAATAGGCAGTGGAGTTTATTCTGTGGAGTTTAACAGCAGAGCCCCATCTGTTTAGCTATAAAAAAAAGTTTTGCATGTTATTTTGGTGTTAATACGTGTCACATATCAGTTTGCAAACTGTTGTATATTAACCTATTAGTAGCCCACGTGCCTCACCTTAATAATTTAGTCCCTTTCCCCTTCATAACAGCCTAATGTTCTGACTTGGTGGTGCACATGTAYCCTATAGCCTGTTTTAGAGAAATGTCATCATTTAATATTTTCATTCAGAACTTTCATTGTCTGCTTATATGTCCCCTTTATTTATTATACGATTCTGACTTGGTGTACAGGGAGAATATTGTAAGAACAACCATGTTCTGAATTCTGTCGCTGTACATTTCAAAAGTGCTTGTAGCGATGACTACAAGCACTGCTTCTCGCTGTGAGTCGAGAAGCAGGTGAAACGTTTAATAAAACAACTATGAAACGAGACAGCGAAACAGTGGCGATAATGCATAAACACAGGAACAATACCGACTGAGGAATGAACGTAAGGGAGGGACAGATAAAGGGGAGGTAATAAGGAATATAATGGCGTCCAGGTGTGAATCATAAGGATCTGCAGGTGCGCTTAATGATGATTCCCAGGACCGATGGTTAGTAATTCTGGCGACATTCGAACACCAGAGGGGAGCAGCAGGAGTAGACGTGACATTTGTTGAGAATCGTTCTAGAAGAAATGAGAATCAAGTTAAGACGCAGGACAGGGTGGATTCGGTATACAGTAAGATAGTTTAACTTGGACTTAAACGATATTCCTGAGCAAAACGTGACGCGCACTCATTCATTTAGCTCAGAAAGGAACTAGCCCGAAAAAGAGAGTCCTAACAGAGCGTGCATTAGGTTTTATACACACTATGATGTCGTTAATTCTGGTAGTTCTCGCTCTTCTGACTGGTCGGTGGAAAGTTGCAGGCCGGCCCTGCTCTACCGCCAAACTAGGAAAGCCCATTCGGTTGCACAGCAGAGTCCTCTTGCTCTTGGCACCCGACCAGTAGGAGCAGGGGGGTGAGGTGTGTGCTTTCATGTGATGGAACAGTATGTGTGTTCAAGAACAGTGAAATAAGCGGGAACTGGGGTTCAAAGGTCTCCTGAATAGAGGGACGTGTGTGCAATGACGTTGCAGAGTCAATCAGATGAGTTTCAGTATTTCCTATAATGTTTGTCTGTGCGATGTAGAATCTGATAGACTAGAATGCTCTTTGTGTATTGGGGAACTGTGTTTTTGAGGCACCAGCAGTTCATGTCTATCATGGGCGTGATGTTGTGCAAAGTGTTAACTCATCATGTTGCGGCAGGGCTCTTAAGCAGGCCATAGCGCCACTAAGTCACCAAATGATGCTCAATATATGTGCTGGCATATATCGAGCATCCGCTATGATACTTGCATATATGACCACAATGCTGAACAAATACGTCTTATATTGAATACGTTCCAGTTCCCCTTCAGTTCGTCATCCTAATGTCTTTCATGCATAAATTACGGACCGCTCTCTTTAATCCCACTCATCGCTTCCCTTCATGCATACGTTGTGTACATCTAAATTGTCAGTAGCAAACCATCATTGTTTGTAAGCAAGTCACTCGCATCACCTCCAGTTAGTTACTTTAAAAAATGCAGTAATGAAGGCTGAACTGAACTGTTTTGCCTGTTTTTTCAGACAACGGCTCGCTGATAGCCAGGCTGTAGCAGTGGTAGGGATTCACTCCATGATGTTCGAGAAAAGAAAGACTTCTGCTGCTTGAGGCACCGTTGTCACTGTTATAAGTGGCAATTCATGTATTTGTTTAGTGTTGTGTTGTGTTGTGTGTGGCTTTGCTGGGATGCACTCTACCATTTTATAAACATTTTTGCCCACAAGATCGCCACTGGTTTTACAAAACATATGAACTGTCTGTCATCAGCTACCTTGTTATATGTGTGCCGTTTGTGTGTTGTCAGCGAAATTGTAATAGATACTGGAAACTTGTTTTTAACAACTTCTAAACAAGCTATATCTTGCACACCAACATGCACACCATCCCTCCTCTTTACCCCCAACCTTCGTACCCTTAATGATTAACTAACCACAGACCCACACAACACCCCCTTCCCCCATAGAACAGGCCCCTGCTAAAACCAAAACGCACACGCATTCTGCTTCCAGGGTTGAGACTCTAAGACAAAGACACTATGTTAAGAGCCAAGGTGGAACGTTCCGACATCAGGCCGAACAGGACTTCCCCACGACCCAGATCGACCAATCAGAAGGGCCCAGACTAGCGCAGTGGATTCAACCTACCGTCCATTTACCTGCATATATAATCCGGCACAATATGTTTAGGGCCTCTTTTCCGACCGATTCATACGAGTCAGACAGCAACGGGGCCGTGCAGCACGTTTGCTCAGATATCTTTACATTGAATAAACTGTCTTACTTAAATACCGATCCACCCTGTCCAGCGTCTTGACTTGGTCGCATTTCTCTAGTAACGAATCAATCAACAGTGTATATAGCGCTGTGAAAAAGTATTTGCCCCCTTTCTGATTTGCTCTATTTTAACATATTTTTTCCACTGAATACTTTTCTGATCTTCAACCAAAAGTAATATTAGATAAGGAAACCTGAGTGAACAAATAAAACAATGTGATACTTGAGGGTTTGGGCGCATGAGCTGCTCGTTTCAGGTCCTTCACACAACATTTGGTGGTGGTAGTGTGATGGTTTGAGGATGCTTTGCTGCCTCAGTACTTTGATGCTTGCCATCATTGAAAGAACCATGAATTCTGCTTCTGTATCAGACCATTCTGAAGGAGAATGTCAGGCCATCTGTCCGTGAGCTGAAGCTGAAATGCAGCTGGGTCATGCAGTAAAACAATGATCCAAAACACACAAGCAAGTCCACATCAGAATGGCTGAAAAGCAACAAATATAAACATTTTGGAATGGCCTAGTCCAGCCAAGCCCAACAGATGTTGTGCAAGGATCTGAAAATAGCAATTAATGGCGCCAAAACCCTCAAATTTTGCTGAGTTAAGGCAGTTCTCCATGGAAAAGTAGGCCAAAATTCCTCCACAGCAATGTGAGACACTGATCAACAATTACAGGAAGCATTTGGTTGGAGTCATTGCAGCTAAAGGTGGCACAACCAGTTATTGAGTGTAAAGGCAATTACTTTTTTCACACAGGGTATTGAGTGTTGCAAACTTTGTTTATTAATAAGTATCCATATGTTTGTGTTACTTGTTTGCTTCGGTTCCCTTTCTAATTTATATATTGGTTGAAGATCTAAAAATATTCAGTGTCAAAAGAATATAAAAAAATAGAGAATCAGAAAGGGGGCAAGAACTTTTTCACGGGACCGTATGTGTACACGTGTTTTTGTGTTCATGTGTTTGTACTATGTGTGACAGGAGCTGCTGAGGGAGGACGGCTAATGATAATGGCCGGAACGGAGCAAATGCTATGGCATCTAACACCTGGAAACCATGTGTTTGATCTATTTGATACAATTCCCTGTAGCCGTACCACAAGCCCGACCTTCCCAATTAAGGTGCCACCAACCTCCTGTGGTATGTGCAAGTGTGCGCGTGACGTGCACGAAACTGCAGGTTATGTAGTGCCTCACAATAGTGTTGTCAAGATACCAGAATGTTGACTTCGATACCAGGTTTAGTATCATGATACTCGATACTAAAACGATACCACAATCAAAAAAAAGAAGGCATATTAACCAAAGTCACAGAATGGCACTTGATACAGACAGGTAAACTCAGCTCTTGCTTTGTTCAATCATTGGGCATCTTTTGAGTTCAATATCATTACATTAGAACATTTTTACATCAACATTTTTCCGAGACAGCCATGTATGCATTAATATATCAATCATACAATCGATTTGATTGATTTTTACCAATGGTAATCATTTATTTGAATGGTAAATCGCTATTGAGAATGCTATTTAGGCTTGGCTATTCACAATACAGGGAATGCATAATCAATAGGAGTGTGTACATGCATTGTTTTGAGCTTGTTTGGCTGATTCATGGACTACAGTTGACAATCAATCTGTTTCCCTTCCATTTGGACTTATTTTATTGAACTGATCAACAACATTTGCATAGAGGGACCTTATTTTAGACAAGTGTCTCTAACCAATAATGATGTCATTCAGGAGGCGGCCCATCGGAGCCCTATTCACACACACATTCAGCTTGCTGAGGCAATAGATCATTTTGGGAGTGATGTGCGAGAGAGAGAAACCGATTTTTAATTGAATGAGTCAAGTTTTGGTGGCAATCAGCTTTGAAATCACCATATTTAGCATATTATCACAAACAAAGTACTAGAGTAGTGAGTTGATCTTAGCTTCAGCTGTAAGCTAGCAAGGAAAGTTTACAAAGCTGGAAGCTACCGGTATCTTCTTACATTGTGAAGTGTTCTAGCTGTATGTATGGACATTGTTTTGCAAACAGTAATTAACCGTTTCAACATTTCTACATGCCTTGTCCTACTATTCAAGTGTGTTAACTTCTGTGCAGCATGCATAGAGAGCCAACATGATGCAGCACAGACCCCAAATGCAGGCTAAGTTGAGCAGCACCGTGCGCGGTTAAGGGGGACATCTGCAGCCACCGAAAGTAACACAAATTCTAGTGCCGAATCATTTTTCATGTTCTAGAATTGAAAAAGTACCTTAAGATTCCGTATACCGTGCAACACTACCTCAAGCATTTTTCCAAATTATTCCTGTGTCTTTCCTCTATTTACAGAGGCAGTGCCCACCCACAATCATTCTTCCTGTAACACCAACAAAACCTCCTGCACTCTGACCTGTGAAGGGTGACACCACTGATGCTGAAACCCGTCACATACAGCTGAAAGTGGGAGAGGGCGGTGGAGGTCGTTAGACAAAACAGAGAATGTCTCTAAGAACGACACTGGCAAATCAACCAATGTTACAAGTACACTCTGCAAGCTGAAGAACACTGTTAGTGAAGGGAAGTCAGTGAGCCAGTTGGAGAGGTTTGTTCAGGTGAGTGGACACTCATAAGTGTGTTACAGTCTTATGTATTGATATGGTAGTAAGACTGTTAGTGTGTAGGACATTTTAATGCTGGACTATGTTGAATTCCTGATTTAACTCCTGTCAAATATCAATAAAAAAATATATATTTCAGAGCCTTCCACTATCGGTGCTGTTGTTCCTCTTCATTGTCACTCGCAATATTAACACTTGTCTGCCTAATGAATAGGTAAGAAACAGCACATCTAACAGTACAGAGTACTGTACATGTACATAGTGTGAAGCACAGATTGACATAACAGCAGCAACAACAGTGAGCTATACCTGTTGTACCTGAAATTTACAGTAGTGTTCAGATGTGCAGGTACTGTATGCAGGTTGTTTATTGGTGCTGTCAGACATGATGGCTTGTTTTGCAGCTTAAACATGTAATGTGTGGGTAAAGTCATTCTCCATAAGCTGAGCGGAAAATAATGCAGACTTGTACTTTAAGAAGTGATAAAATATAAAAATGTTACTTCCAGATTTGGTTGGTTGGAAGAAAATAAAAGGTATGATGATTGTCTGGCTCTTCCTGGTTCAACTCTTCATACTCACCAAAATGTTAGACAATGTGAATTTCATTTAAAACTTTAAGTGTCTTAATAAAGTCTAACATTTGTGTGTCTTTTTCATTTCAGGATATCCCCAAGACACCCGGATCAACTTTTTAAAAAGTTTTTGGGGTGGAATTTATTGTAAGTTTTGCCCTAGATTGACTCTGATCCATATTCAACCTGCTAACAGGGTCCCCAAAGTAATACAAACACAACATTATTCATGTACTTCACTAATATTCACAACCTTCCATGCCACTGCAACACATGCCTTCCTCACAGCACAGGACAGCAGTGCTTGTTTTTTGTCCCACCCAAGGAAATCAAGAAACCATGTTTTAATCTAATGTATGTGTGCGAGAGACGAGAGAGTGCAATAAGGCTGTATCCTACCACCCAGAATATTCCAAGTTTTCTCATCATAACACCTTACGCAAGGGAACGTCTTTACTTCTGCTTTGCTGTAAAGCAATGTTGATGGATGGTGTAACTTCTAGGGATGCAGTCAAGCAAATCAGATTTCTGTTTCCCCGGAATACTGTTTATCACACCTGTAGGGGATTTCCAGGTTGCCAACCGCTGGAGCTTCAGGGGTTCTTCTCTGGGGTGCCATAATACAGTTTATAGGCACTTGGTGGTAAATCATGGGTGTGGGTTGAGCGTGCCAGAGGATTAACACAGAGACAGGGGAGTTTCTAGTCGCAAACACAACCTCACGCGTAGGGCTGGCTTCGGTCTCCCTTCTTCTCAGCTTGCTGCTCCTATGTCAGTCTCTCTGTTCTCCTATTTAGTGCTCCTATTATGTGGCCTCCCTGGGCTGGTTTCACCCTAATTACCTCTACTTGGGGCCATGCATCGTGGGTGCCCAGCCCGTGTACTCCCACAGAGGGAGCAAAGCGCAGCACATACCTCTCTATCCCTAGCCCCCGGAGGTAGACCTCCCAGGAATACCCACACACTGTAGGGGAGAAGTCTTCTAGAATTACTCCCTATGAATCAGCGTAATAACAATCAGCCTTACTAACACAGGTAGTAACACACCTACACACCTTTTACATGGGCATTCTATGGGGCCATTTTGACAATGCAGATATGGTGGAGATGTGCAGGAATGTGTTTTCTTATATTATTGTGGTGCATTTATTTGAAGACAATGTTTTATGGACATCTACATACAGTATGAGAAGGTGCATTGTACTAATGTGAGTTTAAAGTTAGCAGTGTGCGTGGGCTAGCAATATATAAAATGTGTATTTAAGGGTCTTGGAAATCTGCCAAGTAAAATTGTGTTTTAGATATGTACTTGTGATGAGCTGATATTGAAAATAACCTGCTGGTTTGGTTTATCTTACATCTATGCATTTTTGCACTGTCAAAATTGTTCCCATAGAGGTACACACTGTAGGATAAAGATGTCAACTGTCGCCACCTTGCTCAGTTTGTCACTGTTGAAAGCCAATCTATTCACAATCTTCTGCCTTTACTTGAATCTGCCCTACCAGGGTTGCTAAATCAGAACATTTTCAGTTCTGAGAACTGTTCCATCTTGTTTTGTTTGATCG
>NW_019943010.1:99732-112671 GCF_002910315.2 Salvelinus sp. IW2-2015 | reverse complement strand
ATCAAAATTACGGACCGCCTTTTATCCACTCATCGTTCCCTTATGCCATAGTTTGTACATCTAAATTGTCAGTAGAAACCACATTTGTTTAAGCAAGTCAGCCATATCAGCTATGTTATTTAAAAATGCAGTAAATGAGGCTGAATGAACTGTTTTGCTGTCAGACAAGGCTCCGCTGATAGCCAGGTGTAGCAGTGGTAAGGATTCACTCCATGATGTTGAGAAAAGAAAGCTCTGCTGTTGGGCACCGTTTGTCACTGTTATAGTGCAATTCATGTATTTGTTAGTGTTGTGTTGTGTTGTGTAGTGGCTTTGCTGGCATGCATCTACCATTTTATAAACATTTTTGCCCCACCAAGATCGCCACTGTTTACAAGACATATGAACTGTCTGTCATCAGTACCTTGTTATATGTGTGTGTTTGTGTGTATATAGCGCTGTGAAAAAGTATTTGCCCCCTTTCTGATTTGCTCTATTTTAACATATTTTTTTACACTGAATACTTTTCTGATCTTCAACCAAACAGTAATATTAGATAAAGGAAACCTGAGTGAACAAATAAAACAACATGTGGATACTTGAGGGTTTTGGCGCATGAGCTGCTCGTTTCAGGTCCTTCCACAACATTTGGTGGTGGTAGTGTGATGGTTTGAGGATGCTTTGCTGCCTCAGTACTTTGATGACTTGCCATCATTGAAAGAACCATGAATTCTGCTCTGTATCAGACCATTCTGAAGGAGAATGTCAGGCCATCTGTCCGTGAGCTGAAGCTGAAATGCAGCTGGGTCATGCAGTAAAACAATGATCCAAAACACACAAGCAAGTCCACATCAGAATGGCTGAAAAGCAACAAATATAAACATTTTGGAATGGCCTAGTCCAGACCTAAGCCCAACAGATGTTGTGCAAGGATCTGAAAATAGCAATTAATGCGCCAAAACCCTCAAATTTTGCTGAGTTAAGGCAGTTCTCCATGGAAAAGTAGGCCAAAATTCCTCCACAGCAATGTGAGACACTGATCAACAATTACAGGAAGCATTTGGTTGGAGTCATTGCAGCTAAAGGTGGCACAACCAGTTATTGAGTGTAAAGGCAATTACTTTTTTCACACAGGGGRATTGAGTGTTGCAAACTTTGTTTATTAAATAAGTATCCATATGTTGTGTTACTTGTTTGCTTCGGTTCCCTTTCTAATTTTATATTTTGGTTGAAGATCTAAAAATATTCAGTGTCAAAAGAATWTAAAAAAATAGAGAATCAGAAAGGGGGCAAGWACTTTTTCACGGGACCGTATGTGTACACGTGTGTTTGTGTTCATGTGTTTGTACTATGTGTGACAGGAGGCTGCTGAGGGGAGGACGGCTAATGATAATGGCCGGAACGGAGCAAATGCTATGGCATCTAACACCTGGAAACCATGTGTTTGATCTATTTGATACAATTCCACTGTAGCCGTTACCACAAGCCCGACCTTCCCAATTAAGGTGCCACCAACCTCCTGTGGTATGTGCAAGTGTGCGCGTGACGTGCACGAAACTGCAGGTTATGTAGTGCCTCACAATAGTGTTGTCAAGATACCAGAATGTTGACTTCGATACCAGGTTTAGTATCATGATACTCGATACTAAAACGATACCACATCAAAAAAAAGAAGGCATATTAACCAAAGTCACAGAATGGCACTTGATACAGACAGGTAAACTCAGCTCTTGCTTTGTTCAATCATTGGGCATCTTTTGAGTTCAATATCATTACATTAGAACATTTTTACATCAACATTTTTCAGAGACAGCCATGTATGCATTAATATATCAATCATACAATCGATTTGATTTGATTTTTACCAATGGTAATCATTTATTTGAATGGTAAATCGCTATTGAGAATGCTATTTAGGCTTGGCCTATTCACAATACAGGMGAATGCATAATCAATAGGAGTGTGTACATGCATTGTTATTGAGCTTGTTMTGGCTGATTTCATGGGACTACAGTTGACAATCAATCTGTTTCRCTTCCATTTGGGACTTATTTTATTGAACTGATCAACAAAATTTGCATAGAGGGACCTTATTTTAGACAAGTGTCTCTTTAACCAATAATGATGTCATTCAGGAGGCGGCCCATCTGAGCCCTATTCACACACACATTCAGCTTGCTGAGGCAATAGATCATTTTTGGGAGTGATGTGCGAGAGAGAAACCGATTTTTAASTGAATGAGTCAAGTTTTGGTGGCAATCAGCTTTGAAATCKCCATATTTAGCATATTATCACAAACAAAGTACTAGAGTAGTGAGTTGATCTTAGCTTCAGCTGTAAGCTAGCAAGGAAAGTTTACAAAGCTGGAAGCTACCGGTATCTTCTTACATTGTGAAGTGTTCTAGTCTGTATGTATGGACATTGTTTTGCAAACAGTAATTAACCGTTTCAACATTTCTACATGCCTTGTCCTACTATTCAAGTGTGTTAACTTCTGTGCAGCATGCATAGAGAGCCAACATGATGCAGCACAGACCCCAAATGCAGGCTAAGTGGAGCAGGCACCGTGCGCGGTTAAGGGGGACATCTGCAGCACCGAAAGTAACACAAATTCTAGTGCCGAATCATTTTTCATGTTCTAGAATTGAAAAAGTACCTTAAGATTCCGTATACCGTGCAACACTACCTCAAGCATTTTTCCAAATTATTCCTGTGTCTTTCCTCTATTTACAGAGGCAGTGCCCAAACCCACAATCATTTCTTCCTGTAACACCAACAAAACCTCCTGCATTCTGACCTGTGAAGGTGACACCACTGATGCTGAACCCGTCACATACAGCTGGAAAGTGGGAGAGAGGGTGTGGGAGGTCGTAGACAAACAGAGGAATGTCTCTAAGAACGACACTGGCAAATCAACCAATGGTTACAAGTACACCTGCAAGCTGAAGAACACTGTTAGTGGGGAAGGGGAAGTCAGTGAGCCAGTTGGAGAGGTGTTTGGTTCAGGTGAGTGGACACTCATAAGTGTGTTACAGTCTTATGTATTGATATGTTAGTAAGACTGTTAGTGTTGTAGGACATTTTGAATGCTGCACTATGTTGAATTCCTGATTTAACTCCTGTCAAAGTATCAATAAAAAAATATATAATTTCAGAGCCTTCCACTATCGGTGCTGTTGTTCCTTTCATTGTCACTGCAATATTAACACTTGTCTGCCTAATGAATAGGTAAGAACAGCACATCTACAGTAACAGAGTACTGTACATGTACATAGRTGTGAAGCACAGATTGACATAACAGCAGCYACAACAGTGAGCTATACCTGTMGTACCTGAAATTTACAGTAGTGTTCAGATGTGCAGGTACTGTATGCAGGTTGTTTATTGGTGCTGTCAGACATGATGGCTTGTTATTGCACCTTAAACATGTAATTGTGGGTAAAGTCATTCTCCATAGCTGACGGAAAAGTAATGCAGACTTGTACTTTAAGAAGTGATAAAATATAAACATTTTTACTTCCAGATTTGGTTGGTATGGAAGAAAATAAAAGGTATGATGATTGTCTGGCTCTTCCTGGTTCAACTCTTCATACTCACTGCCTCACCAAAATGTTAGACAATGTGAATTTCATTTAAACYCTTTAAGTGTCTTAATAAAGTCTAACATTTGTGTGTCTTTTTAATTTCAGGATATCCCCAAGACACCCGGATCAACTTTTTAAAAATGTTTTGTGGTGGAATTTATTGTAAGTTTTGCCCTAAATTGACTCTGATCCATATTCAACCTGCTAACAGGGTCCCCAAAGTAATACAAACACAACATTATTCATGTACTTCACTATATTCACAACCTTCCATGCACTGCACACATGCTTCCTCACAGCACAGGACAGCAGTGTTGTTTTTGTCCCACCCCAGAAATCAAGAAACCTGTTTTAATCTAAGTGTATGTGTGCGAGAGAGAGAGAGTGCATAGCTGTAGTCCTACCACCCAGAATATTTCCAAGTTTTCTCATCATAACCTTACGCAAGGAACGTCTTTTACTCTGTTTGCTGTAAACAATGTTGATGGATGGTGTAACTTTAGGGATGCAGTCAGCAATCAGATTTCTGTTTCCCCGGATACTGTTTATCACACTGTAGGGGATGTTCAGGTTGCCAACCGTGGAGCTTCAGGGGTTCTTTCTGGGGTTGCCATGAATACAGTTTATAGCACTTGTGGTAAATCATGGGGTGTTGGGTTGAGCGTGCAGAGATTAACAGAGAGACAGGGAGGTTCTAGTCAGCAAACACAACTTCACGTAGGGCTGGCTCGGTCCTTCTTCTCAGCTTCTGCTCTATGTCAGTCTCTCTGTTCTCCTATTATGTGCTCCTATTATGTGGCCTCCATGGCTGGTTTCACCTAATTACCTCTACTTGGGGCCATGCATGTCGGGGTGCCCAGCCCGTGTACTCCCAGCAGAGGGAGCCAAAGTCGCAGCACATACCTCTCTATCCCTAGCCCCCGAGGTAGACCTCCCAGGATACCACACACTGTAGGGGAGAAGTCTTCTAGAGATTACTCCATGAATCAGKGTAATAACAATCAGCCCACTAACACAGGTAGTAACACTAACACACCTTTTACATGGTACTTCTATGGGGKCATTTTGACAATGCAGATATGTGGAGATGTTGCCAGGAATGTGTTTCTTATATTATTTGTGGTGGCATTTATTTGAAGACATGTTTTAGTGACATCTATCATACAGTAATTGACAAGCCAGTGAATTGTACTAATGTGAGTTTAAAGTTAGCAGTGTGTGGGCTAGCATATATAAAATGTGTATTATAAGGTTGGAATCTGCAAGTAAATGTGTTTTAGATTATGTACTTGTGATGAGTATTTGAAATAACCTGCTGGTTTGGTTTATCTTTACATCTATGCATTTTTCACTGTCAAAATGTCCCCATAGAGGTAACACTGTGGATAAAGATTGTCACTGTCGCCCTTGCTAGTTTGTACTGTTGAAAAGCCAATTATTTCACAATCTTCTGCTTTACTTGATCTGCTCCAGGGTTGTCAATCAGAACATTTTCAGTTCTGAGAACTGTTTCCATCTTGTTTTGTTTGATATTACTGTTACCAGTTTGGAGATGTGGCTTGTTTCAGAATGTCTTAAGACCTTTTCAGGTTTTGTGTCTTTCTTTAAGAGCTTATAGCTTAAAGCATTCATCTACTGCAGGGGTAGGCAAACCTGAATTTAGGCAATCACTGAACTGATCAATTAGCTCAGTTGGTCTGGTGTGGTGCCTAGTTGGAACAAAATCCTGCAGTACTCCAGGAACAGGGTTACCTACCCCTGATCTACTGAATCATCAAGAAGGCGCCGGAGAAGATAGCGGATGTTTTACGTGCTCCTAACCGATTGTGTTTTTATGTTCGTTTTTTTTGCGTTGTTTGTAACTTATTTTGTACATAATGTTGCTGCTACCGTCTCTTATGACCGAAAATAACTTCTGGACATCAGAACAGCGAATTCTCACCACAAACTGTCAGAAGCTTTTTTTCCCTTTAACGAGCCCAACGTGAACGACATACTGCGAACAGGCCCAAATCCCCATCATTTGCGTGAAGAAACGACGGAGAAAAAGAGGACGGAGGTCAGGCTGCCTTCTGAGAATTCGTAGGCGATCGAATAAACCCCCCTGCTTCCATTCAACTAGCTAACGTGCAATTATTGGAAAATAAAATCAACGACCTACGAGGAAGATTAAACTACCAACGGGACATTAAAAACGTTAATATCTTATGCTTCACTGTGTGGCTGTATCGGCAGGATAGAACAGCGGTGTCTGGTAAGACAAGGGGTGGCGGACTATGCATATATGTAAACAACAGCTGGTGCACGATATCTAAGGAAGTCTCAAGGTTTTGCTCGCCTGAGGTAGAGTATCTCATGATAAGCTGTAGACCACACAATCTTCCTAGAGAGTTTTCATCTGTATTTTTCATAGCTGTCTACATACCACCACAGACCGATGCTGGCACTAAAACCGCACTCAATGAGCAGCTGTATTCCACCATAAGGAAACAGGAAAATGRTCATCCAGAGGCGGCGTTCCTAGTGGCCGGGGACTTTAATGCAGGGAAACTTACATCTGTTATACCAAATTTCTATCAGCATGTTAAATGTGCAACCAGACGGAAAAAAAACTCTAGACCACCTTTACGCCACACACAGAGACGCATACAAAGCTCTCCCTCGCCCTCCATTTGGCAAATCTGACCATAATTCTATCCTCCTGATTCCTGCTTACAAGCAAAAATGAAAGCAGGAAGCACCAGTGACTCGGTCAATACAAAAGTGGTCAGATAAAGCAGATGCTAAGCTACAGGACTGTTTTGCTAGCACAGKCTGGAATATGTTCCGGGATTCTTCCTATGGCTTTGAGGAGTACACCACAGTCATTGGCTTCATCAATAAGTGCATTGATGACGTCGTCCCCACAGTGACCGTACGTACATATCCSAATCAGAAGCCATGGATTACAGGCAACATCGGCACTGAGCTAAAGGCTAAAGCTTCCGCTTTCTAGGAGCGAGACTCTAACCCGGAAGCTTAAAAGAAATACCGCTATGCCCTCCGACGAACCATCACACAGGCAAAGTGTCAACACAGGACTAAGATCGAATCGTACTACACCGGCTCCGATGCTCTTCGGATGTGGCAGGGCTTGCAAACCATTATAGACTACTAAGGGAAGCACAGCCAAGAGCTGCCCAGTGACACAAGCCTACCAGACGAGCTTAACTATTTATACGCTCGCTTCGAGGCAAATAACACTGAAACATGCATGAGAGCACCAGCTGTTCCAGACGACTGTGCGATGACGCTTTCCGCAGCCGATGTTAGTAAGACCTTTAAAAAAGGTCAACATTCACAAGGCCGCAGAGCCAGACGGATTACCAGGACGCGCACTGCAAGCATGCGCTGACAAACTGGCAAGTGTCTTCACTGACATCTTCAACCTCTCCCTGTCTGAGTCTGTAATACCAACATGTTTTAAGCAGACCACCATAGGTTACCTTAGTGTTCTTGGGCACAAGGACTATCTAAATGACTACCGACCCGTAGCACTCACGTCTGTAGCCATGAAGTGCTTTGAAAGGCTGGTCATGGCTTTTCATCAACACCATTATCCCAGAAACCCTAGACCCACTCCAATTTGCATACAGCCCTAACAGATGCACAGATGATGCAATCTCTATTGCACTCCACACTGCCCTTTCCCACCTGGACAAAAGGAACACCTATGTGAGAATGCTATTCATTAACTACAGCTCAGTGTTCAACATCATAGTGCCCTCAAAGCTCATCAATAAGCTAAGGACCCTGGGACTAAACACCTCCCTCTGCAACTGGATCCTGGACTTCCTGACGGCGCCTCCCAGGTGGTAAAGGTAGGTAACAAACACATCCGCCCGCGTTGATCCTCAACACAGGGGCCCCTCAGGGTGCGTGTCTCAGTCCCTCCCTGTACTCCCTGTTCACTCATGACTGCACAGCGCCCAGGCACGACTCCAACCACCATCATTAAGTTTGCCGATGACACAACAGTGGTAGGCTGGATCACCGACAACACACAAGACAGCCTATAGGGAGAGGTCAGAGACCTGGCATCGTGTGCCAGAGACAACAACCTCTCCCTCAACGTAATCAAGACTAAAGGAGATGATTGTGGACTCAGAAAAAGGAGGACCCAGCAGCCCCATCTCCATTGACGGGCTGTTGTGGACAGGTTGAAGAGCTTCAAGTTCCGTTGTGTCCACATCAACAACAACTTAACATGGTCCAAAGCACACCTAGACATTCGTAAGAGGGCACAATAAAACCGTATTCCCCTCAGGAGACCGAAAAGATTTGGCATGGGTCCTCAAGATCGTCAAAAAGGTTTCTACAGCTCCACCATCAAGAGCATCCTGACTGGTTGCATCACTGCCTGGTATGGCAACTGCTCGGCCTCCGACCGCAAGGCACTACAGAGGGTAGTGCGAACGCCCGGACATCACTGGGGCCAAGCTTCGTGCCATCCAGGACCCTATACCAGGCGGTGTCAGAGGAAGGCCCTAAATATTTGTCAAAGACCTCAGCCACCCTAGTCATAGACTGTTCTCTCTGCTACCGCACGGCAAGCGGTACCGAGCGCCAAGTTCAGGTCCAAGAGACTTCTCCCATCATCATTCAAAATTGTCACAACAAAGATGTTTGAGAATGCTAAACTTATCTATTTCTCTTCAGTTAATCTCCAGTATGGAAACAAATCAAACCCACAGGCAAGGTCACTCCAGCTAATTTTAAGATGTCATGATAGCAGATGTAAGCATTAGAAGTTAGATGCTCATCTGCATATCTCAGAATATCACAAGAACATAGATTATTGCTATTTTTATTGAATTCTGTTAATTATCTTTCATAGGAAGTCGCTGTGTAAGTCAAGACACTTGATGGTCGAAACCGTGCAATTCGATTGTGAATTTTGCCACTTAGCATTTCTTTTCATTCTCTTAAAAGGGAATGGAAACATTTTAGGAAGTAAATCTAAGCAGAGATTTTTTCAATCCACTAATACTACACATGTGCATTTAACACAAAACATTTCTATATTGTATTTTGATTGCCGACAAGGTTTATTTGAGCTAATGGTCTTGCGCCATTTTAAATTTCCATGGTAACGACTGATGCCAGTGTGTCACTGGCAGGCAGTGTTGCCAACTTATCAACTTTGTGGCTAGATTTAGCGGTATTCAGACCCCTCTAGCGAACACTTTTTTTAATATCGACTATTGCGAAATCTAGACGACTTTTTCTTGGTGTATGAACTTGAGACTGATCGTGAAAGCCAACGTATCGTTCTAGCTCTTCAACGAGCAGCGGAGTGTGCTGCCGTGCGGCCCCAACCCCCTTCCCAACGCACTCACAGAGCGGCCCAGTCCGCTCACGCAGCGAGTCACCTCCCACTGCCAGTCAGAGCAGGAGTGTTCACCCCCTCCGGTCCAGACTGCAATGAATTCGCACGATAATGCGGAAGCCGCCGCTGGCTTACATCACGGGCGGGATGTAAATGTTAATGTTTGTCTAAAATCAATCACTCCTGCAACAATTCTGCAATCTCCACAGCCCCAGACTCACCTTGTTCCTCTGTGTGGTGTCCCTCTCTGTGACATAAGCTAAACAGCTAGCTTGCTACTCATTATCGTCTCGTCTACAACCTGGACACTCAAAGATAACAGAAAGGAGCTGGGGCAATTCAAAACCCTGACTTCAAAGGCTGGTTGAAGCTGGTTTATTGGAGGATGAATACACGGGCATACTGCTGTATTGTAAGGCTGAATTTCTACGCAAGACTTAGTGATGTAAAATAACATACTGACACTTCAAAAACCATACTCAAAGGGCCAAAGCCTTATAAACTGAGTTCACCTAAAATCTGCGCATTTATGGGTTAAAAAAAAATTGACTCTGCCAAAACGGCTGAGGCCTACCATGGCATTAGCTAATCCTGCTGAATACAGTTCCATGCTGGCATGTGATCACATTGGAGAAAGGCATGTGAGACAGCTGCTTTCTCAGACTCCACTGCTGCACCATCTTCGAGAAGTGCACAGAAATTATTAATGGTGTTCAGCACGCATACCCTTTCTGAAAAAGTTGGTCACAGAATGTGGGTGATCCAGCATGTCATGCCGTTCCTCGTCTCGATGAGTTTCACGAGCTGTTAAGTATTTCAAGTACCTGGGGGGTTGTAAATGAAGGACTTTAGGTGACACCAAGCAGACAATATGTATCAACATTTCTTGGGGCTTGTTTGAGTTTGGGTGGGGTGGAGGAGGGAGGAATGGCCAAATTATAGCCCGGCTGTTGTGGCTTTCCTCGAGAAGTTGTTGTTTAAAAAAGAGAAACCCCTGGGGAAATAGGTGCCTGAAAAACAATGCGCCTTGTTATGGACAAGGATTAAATGGGGTCCATAATAGTGCTGAAGGAGGATGCTGTGGCCTTAAATAATCTGGTTCGATTCGGGCTGTGTGTGCCGACTCTCTGCGCTTGGCTGAGAGTCATGCTTCCAAATGCAACTGTACGATCCCCGTGTAGTGTGGATCTTGGTAGAGAGACTCTATAACTGGTTTTCAGTGTCTCCAAAGCCGCAGGGAGGCCTACAAGGCCAATATAAGAGACCAATATCAACTGTGGGAGAAGACCTTTGACAGACTAACCAAGGTGTGGTTCACTTTCTCGTGGTCATGATAGGAGTAAAACAATGAATTCTGTGCATGAAGATACCATAACCGTTGCAACTCGAGTTTCGCTCATCCAACTGGAAGATGGTGTCTCATTTTGGTCATGTCAACAGACGTTATTGAAGGGTAAGAACTGGCACGTTGAATTGCATCTGTTGGTAAACTGTTATATTTCCTGCAAACAGTGTTTTTTTTTCCAGTGTGCTCTATTTATTTATTTTACGTGCATGTATGTGCATATGTGCTGAACATGACTGGTTACTCGCATCAATGACTGTCTCAGTCTATTTTAACATTGCCAAACTAGCGGCAGAAAGGGAGAGAATGGCGCCGACAAATGAGTCGCTTTCACTTCCAGCTGCGTTAGCGACACCTTGTGCAGTTATTCCCTTTGTTTATGTATTATTCACAGAAGTGTTAGCCGAGTTTTTTTTGTTGTTATGGGGTACACAGGCGGGGAAGAACTATTCGAAATTAAGAGCGGCGGTAACGTCACTCAGCACTACAGCATCGAACGACCAGAACACGACTTGGTCCGTCACCCCGGCAATTGATACTGATTCTAGAAGCCGACCCAAAACAACGCTGGCGAAGGAGAGGTAATCTGAGTGGTCTTCCTAGGCCAACCTTAGGAGCGAGCAAACCACCCACCACTTCCGAGTTCAATAACTCGCGTGATGCGTTCAGTCCCTGGATAATTCAAGTTTGACGCCTATAAGGCGAGAGTATCTTGCCAGAGAGCATATCAGGGATGGTAACATACTCCTGTTCCAAACGGAATACATGGCTCTCTTCGGGAATACCGACTGTCCCTAAGTTGGTCACCAAGCCAAGACGGGTTCTCAGTTACATCAAACGCAGACTAGGAAATAAATATTTCTCCGCGCAAAACGAATGGAAGGCGTGTATGTTTCATGAATTAATCGAATCATCGGTGTAAACTGTGGATAACACACAGGAACTCAAGTCCTTTTGCTCACCCCCCCTACAAACCTGCACCATTCAAATACGAACCATTTCTCTCCCAAGAGACTTTCTTCGGTTATTAGTTCACGGCCGTGTTATATTTACCTCAGGCCGATACCATGAACGGCCCTTCAAAAGAACCTCAACTGGACTTATAGCAAACTGGAAATCCCATATTCCCTGAGGCAGCATTAAATTGCAGTTGGGGGGGGATTTTAACTAAACAAAGTGAGGAACAAGGCAAGGATAAATGTTCTACAAACATTGACTGTAGTACTCAGCACTGCTGCTAAGAACCTCTCAACCACTGTTCACTCCAGCCAACTTTTCCGGGAGGTCCTTCAACGACCCTCCCCACCTCCCTTTTGGAAATCTGAGACCGACGACTCCATGTTTGACTCCACCCTTCTATAGGCAGAACTCAATAAAGGAAATACTGTAATGGCTTGGGAGGCCTATTACCAGGCGCTTGGTCTGCCCCCCATTCGGAACACGAACTCTAAGATTGTAAGCGCTGATCTGCTATTAGGTACCCGAGATGAGATCCTCAGCACCTCCTTGTGAGATCCATGATGCTGAGCACATGCAGCATTTTGGCCTGCTTGGAGATCATTTTGCAGGGCTCGGCAGTGCACCTCCTGGGCCAAAGGGCGAGGTACGGTCCGCTGTGCTGCTTGGGTTGTTGCCCCCTACGGCCCCCTCCTTGCCGATCGTCTCGTGATTGTACTGGCGTCTCCTGTAAGCTGCCTCCATGCCTCTGGACGTGTCTAAGCTGACAATAGATAGGATTAATCTAGCAGAACCCTTTTTGCCAACAGCTCCGCATTGATGTGCCATCTCTGGAATGAACTTGCACATACCTGACGCACTTTGTGTGGGTTGTAGACTCCGTCTCATGCTATGCCAACTGAGAGTGACGAGCACGCGTCCAGCATTCAAGAAGTGACCAAAACATCTAGCCCAGGAAGCATAGGAACTTGAGAAGTGGTCTGTGGCAACCGGTTTCGGATCCTGCAGAAGTCAATTGTAACTGGACTACTTCCTTTTCTGGGGTGTCTCTGCTATATTGCCTATAATTTCACCCTTTTGTCTCTTCCATGTGCAACAACAAGCATGGGACATTTATTGTCAATTCAGTGTTGCTTCCTAACCGTGGAACAGTTTTGATTTTTCACAGAAGTTGTGATTTGACTGTGGTGACAAGACTGTGTTTGGTTTAAATCGGTGTTCCGTTTTATTTTATTTTTTTTTTTTTTGAGCAGTGTAGATATAGACTGTAGTACACTGATTCATCCAATAGTTGACTGAGGTTTATCAGGAGTGTATAGGAGTGTGTAACAGCACTGTGACCTATTACAACCAACCCTAACAGAAACCGGTGCGCGTGGCTAGATGGCATCATTCGTTGCAAAACTGCAAAGCAAAAACTGAAAGTTGGCTGGTGTGTTACGGACATATTCAATCTCTCCCTATCCCAGTCTGCTGTGCCTACATGCTTAAAGATGGCCAACATTGTTCCTGTACCCAAGAAAGKGAAGGTAACTGAACTAAATGACTATTGACCCATAGCACTTACTTCTGTCACCATGAAGTGCTTTGAGAGACTAGTCAAGGATCATATCACCTCCACTTTACCTGTCACCCTAGATCCACTTCAATTTGCTTACCGCCCCAATAGATCCACAGACGATGCAATCGCCATCACACTGCACACT